>NW_020327634.1:300000-510643 GCF_001858045.2 Oreochromis niloticus
TCTTCTTAAAGATGTCCTGTTGTGTCACGTCAATAAACTTTAAGTTTGTAGCTGAGCTCGATGTGTGAGATTACTCTGAGTCACTGAGTTACAGAGTACTGAATAATAATGTCAGTGTAACTACGGGTGAGATAACGATGTGCTGCTGCCATTTGACTCAGTTATATTCTCATCACTGTGAATATAAGTGAGTAACGGCATTGAGGGTTATTTAATTATAGCAGGAAAATAATAACATTGGTCATTTTTCAACATGTACTTCAGAGTGGTTTGGTCCTGCTTTTACCATTTCATAAATTATGCATCCTTGACTCCTTTCCTCACATCTTAGTTCCTACAAACACTGATGTGAGCAAAGGAGTCAAAGACAAAAATAACACATCCTGAACTTTGACACAAATGCACAGATTTGTTATATTTGTTATAATCTGGCAGCTCATTTTCTAATATGAGTTTATGAAGGTTTTCACACATTAACACCATTAAACTTTTTTTCTTTGGTTTTCATTGGTGAGAGGATTTTCTGATTTAATGATCAGCATCTTTCATCTCAGAGGTGCACAACTGAAACCAGCTATTAGTATTCAGGCCCCGCCCACAGCACCACAACAGTCTCTACACAGCATACGATGATCTCAGCTACAGCCCAGAGATCTAATCTGCCCACTTATAACTCAGCTACAGATCTGACAGGTGTTCTGTGGTGGAGATGTCACAGCACACCTGAAATCTGGACCACACATTAAAGACCTGTGGCTGAACAGAGGAAACAGACTCAAACTGAGTCAAACAGTTTCCTGAAGTCTGTGATCCATTCATGAAATTACTGTTCAGTCAGATGAACATAAAAAAGGCACAAACCTGCACAACAACACACACATATCTTCTCACACCTTGGTGAGTACATCTAACTGATGTAATGCTTTCCCTGGCCGCTGACTATAACCATCAGAAGTGAATGACTAAACCTAACCTTAACCTAATTCTAACCCTGAGACTAAAACCACATTTTGAGTCTCAAACAGGACGGGCATTTGGTCCCCACAAGAATGGTGGCACGCCAATTTTCTGTCCTTACAAAGATGTCTAAACATGTACACACATACACACACACAGCACCAAGTTTCCTTTGGTCACATATGAAATGTGAGTCAGAGCTTCAGCTACACAACAACACACACACAGCAGCTGATTGTAACATGAGCTCATCTGAAAGCCACCAAGAAGAATCCAGTGATTTGAAAGTTGCTGCTTTGGATTGTTAGTTTGATCTGAATCAGAATCCAGTGTTTGATGGAAATCTCCTCCTGCTGCACTTCAACACATTAAAGAGAGAGAGATGATGATGAGAGCAGAGAGAGGAAGGTGTACTTACCGTGCAGGAGGATCACAAACACCACAAACATCATCATGTTCCTGTCAAACTCAGAGACTCTTTAAAAGCCCTTCAGGACATCAGCTCACAGCAGCTCTCACTTTCCTCTGCTGATCATCTACTGACACTCTCACACTGCTCACACTGTCACAGAGTTCAGCTTCACACTTTGTTAAAGCACATCTGTGGAATGAAGTCCGGCCGGCCACAGATCACTTCTGAGGAAAGAGGAGGACGTCGGCTTTCCTCCTAGTTTCACACCCGAGCGCTCCGGTTGGAGGCGGCTGCTGCGGCCTCACCCTGACACGCACAAAGCTCCACCTTCAGTCCTGACACTGAAACATCCACTGTAGCTACAGTGATGCAGATGTGACCCTCAGCAGCTGGATTTCCTCTCCATAGATGTGTTTCCATGCAGATCATGGACATAAAGCAGCTTCAGGATGAAGAGTGTGAAAGAACTTCTTCCACTACAGTATTCATTACAGCACTGTGGCACTCCACAAACCCTCACACTGTCTCAATCCCTGTTTCCAGTTTGACTGAGAGAAGGCCTGAAGCTCAGCCAATCACAGGACAGGAAGTGATCAGCTGACACAGTGATTTGAAGCTGTCAGGGTGAGGCTGCTTCATGCAGGTGTGAAACTATGAGGAAGCTGAACGCCTCCTCTTTCCTCAGAAGTGATCTGTGGCAGTCTGCCATCATGTTTGGCTGCACACACTAAATGTGACTCACTGAAAGCAAAACTGCACATACACAGGGCCCCTCACCCTCAAACAGGGGCCTGACAGAGCCAGGGGGGCCAGGCCCCACCAAGCAGCCATTAGCCAGTACGCACCCAGAGGATGGGGGTACCAGCCACCAACAGAGAGTGTGTTGGGGGGTAAAATAGTGTCTATTTTGATAGTTTATTAGAGATTTCCATCATGAATTCATTGTGGAAACTGAGCACAAGTTCAAAGACCAAACACAACTAAATGACATGTGTTTATCATCCAAATATAAAAGGGTGTTATAATAATATGTGGCTTACACGCCTGTTAAAACCTGCCTGGTGACAGATGACACTGACAGTAATCTGTGCTTTGATTCAACCTGAGAGCTGCTGATGATTGAACTGCAGATTTAATGCAGGAATATTTCCTGTTTGAACTCTTCAGGGACCCGTGTATTTCCTGAGCAAACACTCTTCTCCTCATGCTGCTGCTGTGCTGTCAGCTTTAAAATGCAACAATAAATATTTCTATTGATTTGCACAGAAAGCTTTTAAAAAGCAACAGAACAATAAAAGCAGCAGCAGCTCTGACTGTGTTCATACCAACTTAAATATGTCAAAGTCAGGTTTCTGTTTAAAACAGATCACTGAATATTTGAGTTACAAATACACAGATTTAACTACATTAACTTAACTGTGGTATAAAAACTGGATTTATTGACTGCTATGTAGCAAACATAGAGCTCAGTTTAACAAACAGAGTAGAAAGGTCTGTATAAGAATGAAGCTGCTGATGCAGGACTGTACACATGTTCCTGTTTAGAGGCAAAGTGTCAGGGTCCTGGGACTGGGTGACCCAGAACCCCTGGGCAGTCATGGACCTGTTATTTGTTATGTATTTTTGGTGTTGCTCCCCTTTCTCTATGCTTGTGCATATGGGTCTGTGTGTGTGTGTGTGTGTGTATGTGTCTCTGTGGGCGCCTTCAGGCCTGGTGGGTGTGGTCCTGCTGGCGGACTGGCCACACCCAAAGCCACACACCTGCTGCTGATCAGGCCTCGTCGGGGGAGCTACTTAAGAGAGTCTTGGAGCTCCCACCGACGCGGGATCATTGCGTGAGACTCCATGTTAGTCACCCAGTTTAGGTCCAGTTGTTAAGTGCATGCCTGCCATTGTTGAGTGTCCTGACAGCTGCCACTATTGTTTCCCGCAGGAGGAGCGTGGAAGGTCTGAGGAGCAGCGAGCACTGGGAGTGCAGACACGGGAGCAGAGAGCACTAGGAGAACACGACACGGGAGTCTGGGGAAAACACGGGGATTATTGTTGTTATTTCCACCACTGTAAATAAACGCACTGTTTATACACAGAGCACCGCGACTGGGTCCTCATTCCCTACACCCCCACGGTCCGCCATGCCGAACCGTGACAGAATGATCCCGCCAGACATGGACCCAGCGGTCTCTGAGGAGAGACTCAGAGAGGGAAGTAATGGACAAAGTTTATAGACTCTGTGAGCTATGGTGGGAGAAGGAGGGGTTGCGTCGCGCCCTGGAGAAGCGGCTGCAGGAGACGCTGTTTAAATTCCCCTGGCTGGTGGACTCACTTAATTCAGTTGTCCTGGACTTTCTTCTTTCAACCCTCCACCTCCACTCTCCTACTCAGGCTGCCCACCAGCCCGGCGAGCTGGGGAATTCGCAGACTGATACGCCGGCCCCGACGTCTACCCGGAAACGACGTTCGCGCCGCCGGCGTTCCTCACCGCAGCCGACTTCCCGGACATCTCAAGAGCTGGCTGTGGTGAGTAATACGGACACTCTTTCCTTTCCCTCACCATCTGTTTTTGTGTCTGCAGTAGACGATGACGCCGCTGACGCTGCCGTAAGCCAGCCGACAGCGCAGGTAACATCACCTCGGTCAGAGGTCTCCACACCACTCGCTGCTTCACCATCTGTTGCTGTAGCACCGCCGTCGTCTCATCTGCTACGTCGCCACCCGGACCTGCGCTGCCCGAGCAGGAGCTCAGCGGGCCGAGGGAGCTCGCGCTGCCCGAGCAGGAGCTCAGCGAGCCGGAGGAGCTCGCGCTGCCCGAGCAGGAGCTCAGCGAGCCACCTTACATTCCACCTGCAGCTACCGCATCACCATCTTCGCCTCCGGATCAACCATCTGTGGCCACACCGCAGCCGGAGGAGCAGCTCGGCGAGCCGGAGGAGCTCAGCGAGCAGGAGCTGGAGCTGGAGCTCAGCAAGCAGGAGCTGGAGCTGGAGCTCAGCGAGCGGGAGCGGGAGCTCAGCGAGCGGGAGCTGGAGCTCAGCGAGCGGGAGCTGGAGCTCAGCGAGCGGGAGCGGGAGCTCAGCGAGCGGGAGCGGGAGCTCAGCGAGCAGGAGCGGGAGCTCAGCGAGCGGGAGCTGGAGCTGGAGCTCAGCGAGCGGGAGCTGGAGCTGGAGCTCAGCGAGCGGGAGCTGGAGCTGGAGCTCAGCGAGCGGGAGCTGGAGCTGGAGCTCAGCGAGCGGGAGCTGGAGCTGGAGCTCAGCGAGCGGGAGCTGGAGCTGGAGCTCAGCGAGCGGGAGCTGGAGCTGGAGCTCAGCGAGCGGGAGCTGGAGCTGGAGCTCAGCGAGCGGGAGCTGGAGCTGGAGCTCAGCGAGCGGGAGCTGGAGCTGGAGCTCAGCGAGCTGGAGCTGGAGCTCAGCGAGCGGGAGCGGGAGCTCAGCGAGCGGGAGCTGGAGCTGGAGCTCAGCGAGCGGGAGCGGGAGCTCAGCGAGCGGGAGCGGGAGCTCAGCGAGCGGGAGCTGGAGCTCAGCGAGCGGGAGCTGGAGCTCAGCGAGCGGGAGCGGGAGCTCAGCGAGCGGGAGCTGGAGCTCAGCGAGCAGGAGCAGGAACTCGCGCCACCAGCTGAGGAGCCCGCGCCGCTGCTGGAGGACCTCAACAAGCCGGAGGGACCGGCGTTGCCAGCAGAGGAGGTCGGGGAGCGGGAGGAGCTCGGCGGGCCTGTGGAGCCCGCGCTGCCACCAGGGGGCTCGGAGGTCCGGAGGGGCCCGCTCAGCCGGAACTGGAGGTCAGTGTGCCGGAGGGACCTCCACGTCCGGCACGCCCTCCACGCCATTCACGGCCAGCACGTCCGCGACCCGCACGGCCAGCACGTCCGCGAACGGCGCATCGTAGATCAGGTGCCACACCTCGCTGTTGCTCACCGGAGCAGCGCCGCCGCTGCCACTGGACCCGGGGCAAGCCGCCGGAGGAGCAGCAGCGCCGCCGCGCCACCACTGGACCCGGGGCAAGCCGCCGGAGGAGCAGCAGCAGCGCCGCCGCCGCCACCACTGGACCCGGGGCAAGCCGCCGGAGGAGCAGCAGCGCCGCCGCCGCCACCATCACTGGACCCGGGGCAAGCCGCCGGAGGAGCAGCAGCGCCGCCGCCATCACTGGACCCGGGGCAAGCCGCCGGAGGAGCAGCGGCGCCGCCGCCGCAGTCACTGGACCCGGGGCAGGCCACCGGAACCGTTTCGCCGCTGCTACCGGACCTGTGGCAGGCCACCGGAGCTGCAGCTTCGCCGCCACCGGATCAGTGGCAGGCCCCCAGGACCGTTTTGCTGCTGCTGCCGGACCCATGGCCGTCCGCCGGAGCTGCAACGTTGCCGCCATTGGACTCGAGGTAGGCCTCCTGAACTCTGTTGTTGTCATAATGGGCCGCCTGAGCCTGTTTTGTGGCGTTTTTTCTTTTTTTTGCACCGCTGCGGGATGACTTTGGGACTGTGACCTGGGGGGGATTGTTGCTTTGTTGTCTTTGCTTGTTTTGGTTCTGACCCTCCGTCCTGGACCCCCACCGCCCGCCCTGGGTTGGTTGTGCTGTTATTTTTGGTTGTGTTTTTTGTTTTAGGGTCGTCGGGAGCCGACCCTTAGAGGGGGGGTACTGTCAGGGTCCTGGGACTGGGTGACCCAGGACCCCTGGGCAGTCATGGACCTGTTATTTGTTATGTATTTTTGGTGTTGCTCCCCTTTCTCTATGCTTGTGCATATGGGTCTGTGTGTGTGTGTGTGTGTATGTGTCTCTGTGGGCGCCTTCAGGCCTGGTGGGTGTGGTCCTGCTGGCGGACTGGCCACACCCAAAGCCACACACCTGCTGCTGATCAGGCCTCGTTGGGGGAGCTACTTAAGAGAGTCTTGGAGCTCCCACCGACGCGGGATCATTGCGTGAGACTCCATGTTAGTCACCCAGTTTAGGTCCAGTTGTTAAGTGCATGCCTGCCATTGTTGAGTGTCCTGACAGCTGCCACTATTGTTTCCCGCAGGAGGAGCGTGGAAGGTCTGAGGAGCAGCGAGCACTGGGAGTGCAGACACGGGAGCAGAGAGCACTAGGAGAACACGACACGGGAGTCTGGGGAAAACACGGGGATTATTGTTGTTATTTCCACCACTGTAAATAAACGCACTGTTTATACACAGAGCACCGCGACTGGGTCCTCATTCCCTACACCCCCCACGGTCCGCCATGCCGAACCGTGACACAAAGTCGCCCTCTACAATGTAGCAACAGGAAATAGAAATATAGTTTTATTTTCCTTCTTTTTCTTCTGGTTCAAGCTGAATACAATTAGAATAAAAGAGTTAGACTAAAGTTTGTACTCACATATACTGATATGATTTTATCATTATGTTAATAATGTTATGTTAATACAGCACAAATTTCCTGCTCTGACTTGGCCTCAGGATGTCTAGAAGCAAGAATCAAGCGCACCCAAAGGAAACAAGCGCACCAGTGGTCACGTGCTCAGCACACAGAGTGGGAATGACTGAAGGAGCTGCTGTAACGCAGCTATAATGCAGTTTTGTGTGATTGAGTGAGTTGATGAATCTGTAAGTGTTCTTACTTTGGCAGATTCATTAACATGATACTGATTATAATCTGGCTGTAATCTCCTGCAATGACTACAATCAGCGGGATGAGGAATGAAGGACTTTTCTATGGTTTCCTTTAACTGTTGCTAGCTTGCCATATTTATGCCTCACTATTAGCAACTTGTAACACATGCGCTATTTAGCCAATTTTGGGTCTGCAGTGACCCCTTGTGGACATTGAGATATTGCTTGCGTTGAGTATATGATGTGTTGTGATTGTATCCCTAGTTATCTGTGACTCTACTAATTATAAAACTGCCCATTTCTGTTTCCAGAAAACCATGTTTATAGTCACACGTGCTGTTTACTATAAAACAAGAAGTTCAAGTTTGGCTGCACCGAATTCAGATTAAGCCTCACAAACATTTTCATGTAAACAATTCTTTTGTGGGACTTAATTAAAGATAATTAACAAACTCCTGGACTGCTGCAGTCTTTCTCTTTTCTTTCGGAAAAGACCAAAGCAGACCCCTGGATGGGGCTCAGCCAGCAGGGGGGCTTCTGCACAAGCTTTAGACAAACTGCCCAAAATGCACTGACAGAGATATTTCAGGGATTTTGAGTCAGTCTGCGCTCAGATGGCTTAATTGTTAATCGCGTTAGTCATGAAGATTGTGTTAACGTGTTAATGGGGCTTAAATGTGTTAACACTGACAGCCCTGGTTACTGTATTCTTCTTTTTGCCTGTCCTGTACGGCAGTATAGCTGCACAGGACAAGACAAGAATGAGAATTATTGTCTGAAGGCCAAAAAAAATGCCCAAAAGAATTATTTTCCCAAGTGCATCATTACTGCTTTTGCTATCGGTGATATTTTATTAGAAATTTATTAGGATTTTTTATTTTGAGATGTTACTATCAGAACAGAAAAGACCGTCTGAAGAAAAGAAAAAGAAAGAAAGAAATTGGTGAGGAAGTTTACAGAAGGAGAGGGAGAGAAAGAAACACTGAGGATCTGCTCCAAACCTGCTTATAAGACACACTGAGCAGCACACAGGACTACATGATATGTTTAGAGGCAGCAGCCAACCAAGATAGTGTGTCTGTGAGTACGTGTGTGTGCACCTGTGTGTGTGAGCTTGTGTTCACAAGCTTTTACCATGTAACTGTCTAATAGTGGGTATGTGGAGCCATAGCCCTGCCAGATGAAGCAGACATGGAGGAGATGCAGGTTCCAGACATTTAGATGCCCTCAGAGTACGAGAGCCCAAAGAGTCTCACCGCAGGTTCAATCGCACTACCTACTCAGAAAAGAGCAAAGCAGACCCCTGGACGGGGGTCAGCCAGAAGACACTGTGCAGAAGCCCCAGAGGGCTCCAGCGACGTGCCCGCAGGCTCCACCGGCAGCTGGCTATGCCAGAGCAGACCACACACCAGGCCCAGAGTCCTGAGACTCAAGGGTGCCTCACAAACCCCAGCAGGGGCCCGACAGAGTAAAGGGGGCAAAGTCAAAGTCAGAAGTCCTGATCTCCATGGATGGAAAACAGAGAAATTTAATCAAGTGGAAGATCTTTCAGACTCATTGATCCAGCTCATTCTTTGAATGTAATCAGAACTATTAATCAGCATCATTTTGTATTTCTTTTGGAAAATCAGACAAACACAAAAACATTATTATATTTTGAAAAATACTGACAGCCACCAGTGCTCCCCTCAGCCTCCCAGTAGATGCAGCTGTGGTATAAATGTCTAAATCCTGCATCACTTTGTTCTTGTGTATTGTTCACAGATACTCCTCTCATGAGTGTAAAAAAATAACTTGATTATTTAGAATTCCCTAATGCACCAAAGGCTTAAATAAATCATATATTTAGTTATCCATGTGTAAATAATTGTTGAGAATGCATTTTTAAAACTCAATTTCTTTCATGTATTTATGCCTTTCAGTGTTTTTATTTAATTGTTCACCTGGTTTACTAAGTTGTATTTGACATTTCTGTTCAGCCTGGAGCTACAGACAGATTTACATTTCCAAATATCACTGTGTTTATTTCCGGTTTGTTGTCACCGTTGATCAGGTGCACCTGTGCTGTGTTTAGTGCGGAGAAACGGAGCTCAGAGGGCTGAATGAGCTCGGCTCAGACCGGAAACAGCGCAGACACGAGGCTACTTTAGCATGGTTAGCTAGCTCTGCCATACCGGAAGTGTCCAATCTGTGACTACAAAGTCCACAGTCTGTTAGTCTGGTCTGTTTCTAACCTTCCCTCATACTTTTACTATTAAAGCCTCGTCATTAAATCTGTATTTCCACCACTGTGAATTTCCATGACGTCAGAGGCGCGAGCTGCACCTGAGTGTAACACTTCCGCTCACAGAGGACTGTCTGCGGAGCTGCTGCAGGTTAAACAGAGACTTTCTTACCGTTCATGAGGAGCAGGAACACCACCAGCGTCTTCATCCTCCTTTAAAAACAACTCAAACCGACACAAAGTCCCGTTAAATCCTCGGCTGACCCAACGAACCCACACCTGGACACACCTGCAGCTCCCAAACACGCCCACGCACAAAGTTTACTTTCTGTTTAACAGGAAGTCTCCGTGTGTCGCAGATATCAGATAATAAAATGTGTGTGAAGTAGATTTTAAATAAAATGTGGCACATGAACACAAACAGCTGGATCATTGTGGTCTGACAGGCCTGTTAAAGAAAGTCTGAGGCTCAGTGATGTTTGTGGGAATAGTTCATGGAGCTGTGGATCACCTTCACGCAGGAAGTGAACTTTGTTATGGTGAAATTATAAAAGCTTTTACATTTAAAATATGTTTTATAAAAATAAAACATTATTATAATTATTATAACTTAAAGCTTCAGCCTTTATAGTAATGAGAGAGTTAAACTAAACACATCCTGTTAAAATCTGATTCATGAGGCAGTAATAAGATCTGCAAAAGATTAATAACATAATGTGAGTTATGGAATAACCTCAATAAATTAAGAGTAATATAATTAATCCTTCAAAATTTACTCTGCTAAACATTTAAGTAGTAACAATGTGAGATGTTGACATCAGTGGAAATCTGTTTTGGGATTTTTTAAATTTACTTTTACTGTTTAATCAGTAAAAACATAATAAAAACTATGAAATTGTAGTCATGCTTTTTATGAGTGTGATGTGATTTGTGGTAGATCCTCTGTTTTCGTATCAGAGCCTGTGAGCAGTCATTGAACCAGCAGCACACATGCTTCATTCCAGCTTAAATGGGAAGATAAGATAATAAGATAAGATAACCTTTATTAGTTCCACGCATGGGAAATTTGTTTTGTTACAGCAGTGGACAGTGCAAAGTTGCATAGAAAAATTAGAGAAAAAACACAGGAATAATATATCCATAAGATACTGTACACAATAGAATAGAATAAAATAAAATAAAATACTATATACAATCGAATAAAATAGAATACAAATGCTATATACAATATGAGTATAATACAACGATGCCAGAGAGAGAGAGTATGGCACTTAGTGTTATTGTTATTGCACATGTGTGGATGTGTGTGTTTGATCAGTTAAAGTCTTTGTTGTAGAGTCTGACAGCAGTGGGGAGGAAAGACCTGTGAAATCTCTCCGTCCCACACCGTGGGTGCAGCAGCCACTGAAGGAGCTGCTCAGTGCTGTCAGAGTCTCATGCATGGGGTGGGAGATGTTGTCCAACAGGGATGACAGCTTAGCCACCATTCTCCTGTCACTCACCACCTCCACTGGGTCCAGAGGGCATCCTAGAACAGAGCTGGCCCTGCGGATCAGCCTGTTCAGTCTCTTCCTGTCCCCGGCAGAGATGTTGCCACCCGACCACACCGTTAAAGATGGCTGAGGCCACCACAGAGTCATAGAAGGTCTTCAGGAGTGGGCCCTCCACTCCAAAAGACCTGAGTCTCCGCAGCAGGTACAGCTCTGCCCTTTCCTGTAGAGGGCGTCTGAGTTATGAGTCCAGTCCAGTTTATTGTTCAGATGAACACCAAGGTACCTGTAGCTGTCCACAGCCTCAATGTCAGATTTCAGTGTCAGAAGTCAGATTTCCAGCTGGGAAAACCAGAGAAGCTCCACCAGCCTGGACTTCAAGATGGTGACAGCGTAGTAAAACCTTAAAGAAGGATCTTTGTTGGTTCTTGGAAGATGTTTCTGCTCTCATGTGATACCTGGAGAGTCTCAGGTATGTCACTCCTAGAGGGGCTGTCACCTTGGAGGTGGTGCTGAGGGTTATTGACCAACTATTGATCATGTGACTCATCACATAAACAACATGTGAAACATGGCGGGGGTCATTACCATTACAGGTGTGACTTGCATCAGCCTATCATGTGACCTGCTGAGGTCACCTGATTGTGAGTGGGTGTTAAGGCATCTGGGAGGATCTCAGACTGCATTGTAGGTGGTGGACAGTTGGTGTTGTAAGCCCCGCCCTCTGTTCAAAGATGGTCGCTCACAGTGGACATAGATGCTTCTTTCACTCCTCTTTCAAGCCATCTGTCTTCTCTGTCCACAATGGTCGTGTCCAAATTCATGGGCTGCATCCTCCTGAGGCCGCATTTGTAGACCGATTACGCGACGCGCCAAAGGCTGTCCAAATTCATAGACTCCTCCGAATGCAGCCGACAAATGCATCCTCCTTTTCCCCGAATTTGAAGGATGGGTCGGGTGTGTCCTTCGTGGCCCACCATATCCCAGAATTCATAGCGCGGCCCAGCCAAACTCCAGTTTCCAACAATGGCGGCCGCTACTAAGTTTTAAAATTACTCTTACTAATCTTTCTGAGTCACAAAATAAACTTTTAACATATTTTCAGGCGAGAATGTAGGTGTGTAAACGTCAAATATCTGCTTGGTTTATCAAGATATCGCATATTTGCAAAAGTGCTTCGACGTTTTCAGAGACGTCTGTTACCCACCAGCTTGATAGCTAGCCGGGGAGCTCGAGGGTCACTGAAGCCGCCGAGAACGGCACAACTCCCGGCACATCATTTTCAGATCACCGCGGACTTTCACTACTCAGGTTAAACGTATAAGTCACTTAGACAACCTAAAAATGTTATTGTTGGGCTTTTTTCAGTGTTTTGTTTGTTCGTGAGTAAATCGGTTTGGCTGAGATTAAAGTTATTTGATTAGATTAGATAAAATAAAGCTTTATTAATCCCCCGGGTGGGTTCCTCCTTGGTTTTTACACAGCTGAATAAACGTCAAACAGAAAACTGATTAAAAAGAAGTATGAGACGGTCAAGAATTTACGCCAGTGTCCGGTTATATTTTAGATAGAAGGAGCAGACGGCCGAGTTTATTAAACTCCACCGAGACAGCGGTGACGCAAATCTGAAGGCTAGACCGTCCAATTTCACTGCCGTTTACTTCCCGCCTACCCGACCTTCTGAGGACCCGGCCCACGTAGACCGCAAAGGCTGGGTCCTCAGGAGGATGCAGCCCATGAATTTGGACACGACCAATGTGAACATCGGCATCCTTGAAAGAGTGACCTTTGACCTTTAGATGCAGATGGACCATCGACTCTTGTCCCGTGGAGGTGGCTCTTCTATGTTGTGTGTTTATGATGTGGCTGTTTGGTGTCTCCTGTAATGTTTGAATAGAATAGAATAGAATTCAACTTTATTGTCATTGCACATGTCACAGGTACAGGGCAACGAAATGCAGTTTGCATCCATCCAGAAGTGCTTTAGCTGTGATATAGATATATTACAATATATATTAGCAATAATATAGATGTGTAAGTATATTACAGAAATGGGTCTATTATGGTATGTTATAATGTACACGGTATGTAGTATGTTATGAATATTCTATAACTATAAGTATGTACAGGCTGTAGTGAGTACAAGCTATGTACAGGATATAAATATGAAATAAAAACTATACAGAAATCTGAGATATACAGTTATACAGAAATGTGAACTATGCAAGTTATAAACAGTTGTAGGATTAAAAATTATCGTATGTACAGAATGATATTTACACAGAACTATACAGTAGTGCAGTTAAGATAAGTGAGATATGTGGATAACTGTGATAGTGATAAAGTGCTAGTGGTTGTGGGTGTGTGTATGTTCAGTCCATGTGTTTAACGTGGGTCAGATGTCAGGAGGCAGAGTGCCTCAAATATTAATGATGACACCTTCAGTGTTTATCAGTTCCATTCTGTAATTCTCAGGCTTGCAGCAGCAACACAGTCTGCAGCGCTAACTTGTTCCTCTAACGTTTTTCGTTCTCTTTTTTTTAACTACTCCTTCCGCCTTACATTCGACCTTTCAAAATAAACATCACAATCACATTCCTTTTTTTTCTTAAACAAACTTAGGTACTCAATGAGGTGAATTATTAATCTGAACCTATGACAAACAAGCCTGATAAAATTACTGAACGTTCTTATTACTTAAGTTTCTCCACACCTAAACATCAATTGAACAGAACTGCATTTGTGCAGATCTCTGACTAAACACTATAAACATTCAACACTAGAATACAGGTGTTAGATTCAGGCACATCAAACATGTTCACAAAGCGTAACCTTCAACTGGTCACTCAGATGTTCAAGTCTTAGATCTGATGTAATCACACAGATGCATGGGTACGTTAGATCTGACTGGGTATCTGGGCTTGTCTGTTAAGGCGGGGTCGACATGCAGTCCAGGCGTTTTCAAGTCCATGTCTGATTTTCTTGAAGAATGATGCATTCCTGACAATCGAGTGTCCGTCCCTTGTAGCTGTAATTTCAGAACCCTTAACCTCGGTCACTTTGTAGGTTTTACATTGTATGGTGTGGATAATTTGTTGTGCTCGGGTTGGCGATGCAGCACTGTGTCACCCAGACTTAGTGAGTGTGGTTTAGCGTGACGGTTTGCATCTGCAATCACCTTCATCTTGATCTTGGCACCATCATCCTTTGCTCTCACTTCAGCATCTGAACACTTCTGTGGAGTGGTGTTAAAGAAGGGGAGTTTGGTGTATAGCTGGCGTTGAAACAGTATTTCGGTTGGTGAGCTCGCCGTTGTGCTGTGAGGTGTAGATCTGTACTCACGAAGAAAGATGTTTAGTTGCTGTTTCCATGGTGTGCCCTGTGTCTCGGCAACTCTCAGTGCTCTGCCTAGGGTCCTCATAAATCTCTCAGCAATGGCATTCGCCTGAGGCCAACAAGGTGTGATTTTGTGATGATGACATCCCAGGTAGTCTGCAAACTGTGAGAAAGCCTCGCTGTTAAAAGGAGGACCATTATCAGTTTTTACCGTCCTTGGGATTCCAAACATGGAGAACACTTTGTCAATGACTGGGATAACAGAAGATGCTGATGTTGAGCGTACACTTTCAACGACTGGATAGCGAGAATACTCGTCTGTGATGACGAGCAGATATTCGCCCATAGGAAGCCGTCCATAAAAATCTGCACTGACACTGTGCCAGGGTGTTTCGGGTCATGGTGACATCTGCAGAGGGTCGGTGTGTGTGACAGGTGTGCTAGCTTGGCATTGCAGAAAGTTTTGAACTGCAGATTCTGCTTTCCGATCGATCTCTGGGAACCAAACTTTGGTACGTAGCAGCGCTTTGGTCTTGACGATACCCTGGTGCCCTTCGTGTGACAGTTGTATTGCTCTTTCTTGTAGGACAGTTGGAATAACTATCTTCGTGCCTCTGAGTATGAAGTCAGATGAGTCAGCTACTGTTAGTTCACTTTGAAAATGTTTGAATGATTTCAAAACATCAGCATGCTGGGATTTATCTGTTAGATGCCACGTGTTGTTTCTGATGTGACTGATGACTTCCTGCAGAACCTGGTCTTTCAGAGTCTCTGTTTTTATCTCCTGAAGTGTCATGGCTTTTGGGGTGGAGTGATAAGAGAAGAAATTGACATACTCTTCTGCAACCTTACATGTACGAGCACTTTCATTCTCCTGTGTTGGCACTGGATGACGTGACATAAAGTCAGCTGCATTATCAGCACCTTTTCTGTATTCCACTCTGAAGTTATATGGCTGACGTCTCAGTCCCATCTTTCTATTCTGGCAGGTGGTTTCGATCTTGGGTTATTCCAGATGATTTCGAGAGCCTTGTGATCGGTCACCAGTGTGAATGAATGTCCATAAACATACAAATGGAAATGTTCACAACTCCACACAGTGGCGAGTGCTTCTTTCTCAGTTTGCAACTATCTCCTTGCCACATCACTCAGTGCTCTGCTTGCATATGCAATAATGTGCTTCATCCCTTTTTCATCTTCATCACGTTTTTCGTTCTCTTTTTTTTAACTACTCCTTCCGCCTTACATTGCTTGGAGAAAACTCTCCTGAGTTTCTCTGATAAACCTGCTACATAAGTGATGATGGAGTTGTTCTGTCTGTTGCTCCCTTCTCTGCTTGCTGTCTCAGACTCCTTCTGTTGTGTCTTCACTAGTTTCATAAAGGCCCAGTTTGGATAACCACATGTTTTAATGTTCCTTTTCTTTATCTTCCACCTTAGAGGGAACGTTCCCTGTTGCCTTCAAGCCGTTATGACTGAAAACCTGCACAGACTTAGTAAAACTGTAAAACTTGTAATCTGTAGAGTAAATCATTTAGAAGTGCCACCTTTTCACTGATTCTTTTATTTACAGACTATTTTAAAGGTAGCATTCTACACGGTGATGCAGTGGTTAGCATTGTTGCCTCCCAGCAAGAAGGTCTTGAGTTCAATTCCACCATCAGGCCAGAGCTTTTCTGTGTAGAGTTTGTGTGTTCTTCCAGTGTTTACGTGGGTTTAAAGCTTCAGACTCTAACGTGGAGCCATCACCTCAGAAATAAACAGCAGCACAAAGTTGCTCAGCGTTAAATAATGAAAACATTAAAATGTTTATCTAACACTTTGTGCACTAAATCAGCAGATTCATGATTTTCTGCTTTAATCTCGTCTCATTTGTTACAGCTGCTGCATTGTAATTTCATCTTCTTCACAGATTTTAAATTATTTTATCATCATCATCTACTGACGTCTGATTGGAGCAGGCAGCAGTTACAGGGATCATTTCTGCAGAAGAAGAAGAGTCATGTGACCATCAGGTCAGAGTCTGCCTTCATCCTCACACCTGCTGTGCTGCTGACACTGACAGCAGGCGCTCCTCCCTGTGAGTCTGAGAAGATGAAACTTTGAGGTTGTTGTTCAGAGCTCATGATGTTCAGTCTGTTTAATCAGCACTTTGTTCCTGTAACAGGAACTCAGGTCCCTCCTCTTCCTCCTGTAGATGCAGCAGGTTCACTTCCTGTCTTCACTGAGCTCTGGGATCACAGATTTATGGTTAAAGTAACAGGAAGTTAACGTGCCGTGGTAACAGAAGATATAAACACTTCACTCTGAGACTCCAGATCATGTAATCTGATCCTAATGCTGGAGAAAAATACCCACAGCACTGACCCACACCAACATCTGGGCTTCATGTTAAGCAGCTGTTACTTCTCAGTAATGTGACGAAGTGTGTTATTCAATCAGTCATGAAATGTACAACAAAAATGATTTTGTCTCTTTTGTGAATGGCTGAAATCAGAAATGCAGAGGCTAAAGGCTCCTCCTTTGGCTTTGTTGGGATTCAGAGATTCTTTTATTTCTATCATATAATCTGCCTTTTGATGAATGCATTGATAACATGTTTTACAGTATTATTTTAACAGTAATATTGTTTACAGGGTTCTTATTGCATTGAATATGTTTGTCATCACATTAACCTTTCCATTCACAGGTTTATTTATGATCATTCTATACACAATGCATAACTGTGCTTGTTTAGAGTTGATGTTCCGTCCAAAAGGGTCTTAAGCTTCACTGGTGAGAGTGTCCAGGTGATACATGTTGAGGGAGGATGAGAACATAGCAGGTTGATTGCATGCATGCTTACAATACATAAATCTAGCAACAGGCCTGAGCGCAGGCCCAAGGGTCTTTGACCTTTTTGTAACTGGCTGCCCTTTTACCTACTTGGTAGCAGATGACTGGAGGCAATAACCAGCCCTCAGACACTCTGAAGGCTTAAGACTATGATTGTGCATGGAAGGTGTTGCAGAAAGGGGAAGTTATATGTCTGTTATATGTCTGTTTATAGCTATTGAAGATGTACAAGATATACCATTGACTGTACACGATGAACTTTTGTCTTGTGTTGACGCCATGGGGGGGGGGCGGATACCCCACTGCTTTAAAAGTGTTCTCAACATGTATTTTTGTCAGAGGACATATGGTGATATGTCTTCTCCTGTGCTAATAAACTCATCGTTTGATTGCACTTTTCTGGAGCCTCCGTCATTTGTTGTCTGGTCTGCAGTTGATCGATCTCGCTTCAGCTTCTATGTGATAAACTGTCTTCTCAGACAAAGCTGGAGAAACTTATTACAAACATGTGCAGCTAAGACGGCTGCACAAGGCCATATAACTTAAAGTCTGTTAGCAACCATCTCCATAGACCTCATTCTGCCCCATCAGTAAACACAGAGATATTCCAACCTGTTTATCAGAGGGTGGCAGCAAAAGTAAAAATTTATCAAGATTTTTTGTATAATTTTTCAGTTAACATCATAAAAACTTCCACTTACTTATCATCTAAAGACAGTAGGGAGACTTCTTAATTTGGTCATACTTTTTTTTCCACTTTCTAGCAGTAAACATGAGGGGAGGAGTTTATGTTTATGGAAAAATACCTTCAGTCTTCTCTTCAAAGTCCTTTAGCAGAGAGGACATTCTTGTTTCCTCTGATGTGAGTGTCAGAATGATACTGGCTTCCCATCTTCATAAAAACGATCCGTCTTTCCTGCTGTGAGCTTGACAAACTCCAAGTCCAGCTTACACAGAGGAGAAAAAAGTATTAATGTTTAAAATAAAGTATAAAATCCATGAAATGAGAAGTAAAGCTGATTTGATTTTACATTCTGTCCACTCGGTAGCTGCATGGCTACAATCACACCTGACAGTATCACCTGGAAAGAAGGCTAAAACATTTCTGTTACCCACTTCCACACCAAAGTTGTGTACACAGTGAAACATTTCCATTTATTTGGAGGAGTATTTACATACAAGTCCATGATTCCCTCATTTTAACTCTGATTTGGCTCCAATCAGACCCTGAGAAACGTATTAGGCTTTTTAGCTGATGTTCAACTTTCCAAGAACCATTTTTCTTATTTTCTCTGTCTGCTGTTTGTTCTGTGTGTTCACATGTCTGCAGTTAGACTGTTTAAATGGGCCTATCAGAGCCTGTTGCCGGGCAGATTATTCATCCTGGAGCTGCAGCTGTGCAACAGACACAGCAAAAGATGTTTGGTGTGACGGGTGCACCTGCAGACACACAACTATGAAGTGAGTGACCCCCGTGCAGCAACACTTTGATGCAGTATGAGTTGTGTTAGTTTCACACACACTGCACACACAAATATAATGACACACACTTCTTGTTCATATATCTCACTCATTCATTTGGACTTTGGTGAAATCCATTAGTTCTATTTGGAGCACATTTAGTGAGCTTTTGTACAACACAGTTAAATTCTGTCTTTGTCACATTTCTTTGTTTTCCTGCTGCTGAAGGCTCCATGTGACTGCTGAGGGCTGTTGGTAGTTCTATACAGGAAGTGCTGATTGGACCAAACCAAGCACAGCCCTCTCATTGGGGCCAATGTTTGTGTTGTTGTTAGATGATTGTTGGTATTTGTGTTGCCCTCATGTCTCACACTGCTCTGATCAGCCAGTATTTAAGTCCTCTTTGTTTCTTGTGGGTCGGCTCACTTTGATTGTGTTGAGCAGTTAGTTTGGAGTGAAGTTGTTTGAGTTTAGTTCTGATCAGCTGACCTCTCTGAGGCCCTGTGTCACTTCCTGTTGGATATTTGTGCATTTTTGGCTAAATAAAAGACACTTTTTCCCAAAATGGCCGCTGTGTTCTCACGTCTGAGTGGCTCGCTCCATCACACTCGCTCACGCCCCAAAACATGAATGTGATATAAGCGTGCCCTGAAAGCTGGATACAAACATATAGAAGGTCACAGCAGTGTGGAGAATATGAAAATGAGCTCAGACACAGTCAAAGATTCTTTTCTATGGATGTTTTTCAGGAGACGTTTGGTCCCTGCAGGAGTTTGAGGCTCAGACCTGAACAGTTCACCTCCTACCTGACGGACAGCGTGGGCTTCAGCTCACACACACCTGTACAGGTACACAGCACACAGCCTTAAAGATGGAGCTAACAGATCATCACTGGGATGAAGTGTGTGCTGACGTTCCTGATCAGGCACACAGTGTATCTGAAATCCATCCTTAGAATCACATCATAAACTCTGTCCTGTTAGGAAATGTTGCTTAAAGATGAGGAGAAAGAAAAGCTGTGGATGACTAAAGGTCTGCAGAGGACACGCAGGAAGAAAAATCCACTTTAGAAGCAGTTTTTACTGCAGAGAAGCAGAGACAGTGAAGGCAGCAGGATCCCTCCTTCATCAATGTTCACAAATATCAGAGAAATGATCTGTGAAACAATCTGATCTGTTTATTGATCAATAGAAATGATTGGATGAACAGCAGTGTGGTTGGAGGAGAAACAGAACTACGACTGATGCGGTGATGGAGACGGTTGGAGGAATAAGAGAAGCCGTTGAAAATGATGAGTGTTGTTGTTTTTCTATTGATCTACAGAAGCTTTGATCCCATCGATCACAGTCAGTTATTGACCACAGTGGAGAAGTGTGGGATCAGCTGTGTGGAAAACAGACAACAATGTGAGCAGATTAACGACACAGATGAGTCCATCAGAGGCTGAGACGGTCTGAGCATGTGCAGAGGAGGGAGGGTGGAGGATGAAGGTGGAGCTGCCAGGCAGGAGGAACAGAGGAAGAGCTCAGAGGAGGTTGATGGATGAAGGAGGACATGCAGAGGGCTGGTGTGACAGAGGAGGATGCTGGGATAGGAGGAGATGGAGGCAGATGATGTGCTGTGGCGCCCCCTAAAGGAGCAGCTGAAAGAAGAAGAAAAAAGGGAGCGGTGTTATTTTCAGAGGCATTTTCACAGGTGAACATGTGGACTGTGGCTCCAGCGAGCTGTGAGGAAAGCTGTGACAGAATGTGCTGGAGCTTCTGTGCTGTGGAGCACTTTTATTCATCCACATGTTTGTGAACGAGTTCAGTCAGCAGGTTTCACTCCAGCCTCACAGCTCGTCTTCCTCTGAGTCCAGCAGCTGTTTGAAGGAGACTTTGTGTCTCTGAGCTGTGAGGACGACACTCTGAGCAGATCAAACTCTCACTGTGTCACGCTCGCTTTGCTCTTTCACTTTATTAATGATGGTTTTTCCTCTGGGGGCAGCAGGTCTGCTGACATGGAAGATTTGGACTTTGTCACAAACTCTTCCTTTAAAAGCTCAAAGCACACAAAGGATGCGAGCAGAGGCAAACACTCATCAGCCCGAACATTTCATGCAACCAAAGCCATCAAAATCTACTGAAACAGGACAAAAACACTGTGAGATCAGGAAATCCAAAGCGTCCAATCAGGTTCCCCACAGTTCATTCCTGGTTCTTTGCCTTTACCTGCTCTCACAAACTAAACACTGTGTTTATATAACCTGTCCTGTCTGACAGCTTTTCACATCTGAATTATGATCTGAATGTTCTGTTGGAACAAACATGTTTGTCTTTGCAAGACCAGAAACTCTCTACAGGCTCCTGTTGGTGCTGTTTATCTCTTTATTTATTCATTTCTATTATTATTATTTCTATTATTACTCACAGCACATGTGCAATATAACACTGTGAGAGCTGACAGGCTGAAACAGAAACAGGAAACTCTTTGTGACACTGTGATAAATGAAGCCACAGCTTCAATGAAATGTTGCTCTTATTTTACACTTTGTTTGGAATCATCTGGATTACAGACATTTTTAAATCAATCTAAAGTCTGTGTTTTACTTGGACATCACATCAACATTTATTTTGTTCATTGAAACGACAGAAATATTTGAACATGTGAAACTTTAACAACATGAAGGTAAAAGTTTGTTTGTCAGATTTGACACTTTCTAAAAGTTCATTGTTCAGCTGTTAAATTAAAGTGTGATCATCAAAAACATGGTTCAGCTTTCAGTGAGTCTCATTTAGTGTGTGCAGCCAAACATGATGGCAGACTGCCACAGATCACTTCTGAGGAAAGAGGAGGCGTTCAGCTTCCTCACAGTTTCACACCTGCATGAAGCAGCCTCACCCTGACAGCTTCAAATCACTGTGTCAGCTGATCACTTCCTGTCCTGTGATTGGCTGGATGGACTTCATCCTGCTTTCAGGGATTTGAACACTGTGGACGTCCAGTTCATTGAGGAGTTAAATCCATGGAACAAAGATCAGCAGAGGATTAGAGATGAGTTTGTGCAGGGATCATAAGGGGCGTGGCTCAGAGTCATGTGAAGTTTTTATGATGAAAATATAAACAGAGATTAAAGAAACACATTTTCACTGTTTGTCAGAAAGATTCAAAAAGGATAATAAATGAAAAAGCTCCAGAGAGTCCAGGGCCCTTCTTGTGCTGCTCTGAACCCAGAAGAACTATAATACAAATGAAACCTGGTAGATGGGACGGACGTGTTGGGCTCCATTAGATAGAAACATGGAGGAAACATGTGGCCGGTCCATCGGCCCAAAAGGCCCGTATGCTAGATTAGCAGTCCAGCCCTGACACAGAGAGAGTAAAGATATTAATCAGGACCACAGGCCAGTTCAGACCCTTTTTTAATGTTCAAGAATCCCCAGATTTTATCAGAGCACCTCTAAAAACAACTATGTTAAGAGCAGTAATAACAGCATATTTTAGTGTTATTTTCTGGAATTATCTTCAAATGTTATATTTTCTTACCTTGTCTATTGACGACAGCACAGACAGACTCGAAACACCAGCTTCAGATGTCATCAGTCCATTCAATGGGCGTTATTAGCAGTAACCAGTTCATAGATATGGGCCAGTAGGACCTGCTACACCTGCTAGTTTGTTCACAAGGTTGTTATCATCCATCCAGATGGAGGATCACTAACAGGAGGATGGGAAGACTCCAGAATCCACTCTCACTGGATTCTGGTGGATACAGCAGTGTTTACAGGTAAGACCATTTAAATGGACAGCATTTATAGAGTTTATCATCCTCATACTGACCCAGGGTCAGTGTAACATACAATCCTACCTGTGTGAACAAAGTCTGGCTCCTTTAATCCTGCAGACAAACCTCAGGATGCAGGTCAGCTGGAGACTTTGAAGTTTCGTAGCATTGGGCCTGATGATGGTGTGTAAAGCCTCTACTTACCTTCTACACTGTGTTTCTGTTACTAATTTATTCATAAGTTTTGCACTGTTTGCTGTTGTTTATCAGTCGGGTGTAGACAGATTTCAGAGGAGCAAAGAGGAGCACTGTTGCTTCATCATTAACACTTTAAAGCAGAACTGGATGGAAATCAAAGGTCCTTAAAAGCTTTTTCTGCTCCCCGACCCTCAAAGCCAAACTTCACCCATGAGAGCTGACGGGATACGATTATTAAAAAGTGACGTTATCGGAAACAAAGGTGAGCAACAAGACTTAATATGTGCTTTTACATAACTGTGGTTTATATAGCCGTCTTGTTCATAAACAGAAGTTTCATTTATCGGTGTGGGACGGCTGAGTCAGCTGAAAAACTCATTTCATTCATTCTCCACACGATGTTCATTTACAGAAACGTTTCAGAGAAACTGATTTCTCTACCAAAGTGTGAACCAGTGTTTCCATAGATGACTTCTGTATGAATGTACTTCTTATAGGAAGCTCAGTGTTTGTCCTGTTTCTGCTCCTCAGGTTCAGTAAATATCAAACACTTCAGTGGATTTTCTCTCACATATATTTGGTGTTTGCCCTGCGATAAACTGTCCTGCTTTTGCCCCGTGGCAGCTGGGACAGGCTTCAACCCTGAAGTGGAAATATTGTATTCCAAGTATGTAATCTGATCATTTACAAAGTCAAAGTCTCTCATCAACATGTAAGTAATGATTATAAACATGGGAAAGCAGACATAAAGGTGACATATGAGGACAGCTACATGTAGTGTGTTTGCAGGTCTATCAGCACATAGAAGAGTTTGTTAAAGTCTGATTCAGTGAACCCTGATTGGTCCAGTCTGTCTGGATAAATTCAGTTAGCTGATCTGTGACCAGTTATTCACACATTTTCTTAACTAATGATTCAGTTCAGGATGACAGAGGGGCTGCAGCTGGATATGTCCAATAAATACACCTTACAAAAGTCACAATAAACCTGCATCCATGTACGTTGTTGTCCACAGGATGAGAAAATCCAGATGATCAAAGTGGAAGACTGTGGAACATGTGAATGCATGTTTGTGTGTTTATGCCTGTGTCTGTCAGAGGAGGCTGGAGGCTCTGAAAGGCTCCCCCACCAGTTCCTGCTCAATCAAAGCAGCAAACTTGATGCTATAGGCTACATTTTATTTAATGGTAGAAAAATAAGGTTTCAAATCAGTGGGTAGCAGATGTTATTACCCATTTGGAGCCCACTTCTACTATAAGAGATTTCCTGGAGACGATGCAGAGGGCTTATGAATTTATCTTGACTAAGAGTGAAATCTTTTTGTGCTCACAGCACTTTCAGTTCAGTTAAATGTCATGTATGTAGCAGCGTTTCACAACAAGTGGTCTCAACCTGCTGTCAGAACCAGAATCCTTTATTCATGAAGTCAGGACCCTGAGTGAAGAACAGGCAGAGACTCTGATCAACAAGCAGGCAGAGCCTCACCGAGGAGCAGCCTGAGACGACCACCAAGGAGCATCAAGCTTCTCCTCCAGGAGCATCCAAAGAGCCTGTCAGACGAGCAGACAGAGACTGTTTTTGTTCTCCTTCCTTTATCTCCTCCTTCTGGTCCATGCTCCCAGTCTTTCCAGCAGAAGAAGAGAGAGAAGCTCCACTCCAACACCTTCCACCACCTGTTAAACCCACAGACCATCTCTGCAGTCTCTTCATCCACCTGCTGCCATCTCCCAGTCTTTAAGTCAGGGTGGCCAACATGAAAATAAGAGGAGGAAGAGTAAGTTTAGTTTTGCATCGTACGTCTTTAGATTCTTACGTTTGTTCCTAAATGAACGTGACTTCAGAAAATGATGCACATGTTGTCCTAGAGAACTTACAAACCAGTGCACAGCATTTTATTCACCAGTTATTTAGCTGTATTTTGGTGGCCGCTCTAAGATGACGATGTTAATGTCAATCCCTGACTTCAGTTAAGAGGACTTTGTAATTCAACCTGATTTGATTGAGGAAACTAAAACTTACTTTGAGAGAAATATTCAAATATGCGAGTCACATCACAAATGTTCACTTCTTGAGTGAAAACTCATATTTGATTTCTTCTTCAGTGTAAACAGCGTCTCTGTTTTTGAAACGTTTCATTTCTTAAGTTTTGAAAATGCAGCAGGCAGCAGGTGTTGAAGTTTGAAGCAGTGACTGGGAGCAGGACAGATGAGGTCAGACTGAGAGATGTTTTCAACAGGCTGTTTACAGCAGGCCAGGCTCAAGTTATGGTACATGGACTGATTCTTATACAGCTTATTTCTACTCTCCACTCACAGTGCTTTATACAACATGACACGTTCACCAACCTTCATTCACACAAGCACTTTCTTCTGTGCTGTTTATCTAAGCATTCACACACATTCATACTCTGATGGATGCATCAGAGCAACTTGGGGTCAGTAGTCAAGTCATTGTGGTGAGCCAGACATGGAACCACCAACCTTCTGATTAGTCAGTGACCTGCTCCACCTCCTGAGCTACAGCCACTGTTCACTGACAGCATGTGTTATTTTTCATGCACTCCAGCCATGAACTTTGCTTCCTGCTGGAATTCAAACGTGTTGTTGAGATGAGTGGAGGGAAACGTTCAATGCATTTACATTAAGAGAGTGTATTTCATGTGTACGCTGTCAAACCATTCAGCAAAATTAAGCACAGTCATTGAATAGCTGCTACAGCTAAACTGCATCTGTAGCAGCAGAAACCTACATGGCTGACATAGAAATGAGTGCATGAGGAAGGATCACAGTGTTTCTGTGTAAGCCTCAATCTTCAGCTGGTCTTGTTGACTCAGCAGCACAGAAAGCACTTTATAGGTGCTGATAGATGCTGAGCTGTCTCACTGTCCACTGTAAATAATCATGTAGTGACTTGTGTTGTTTGAAGTGTTTAAATGGACATAATTCTAATAACTGATAATGAATATTGATGATGTCAGTGTTTGATGTTACAGCTACTAAAACCTTCAGAAGAAAAGAACAGAGTCAGAAACAGATGAAAGCAGGAAACTAAACCTGGGATCATAATAATAATAATGTTTTGGTAAAAGCCAGATTTGGATGCTGTGAGAATTCCTCTGATGTGTTCCTGATGCCACACGTTCACTGTACAGTATGTGTGTGTGCAGTGCATTTGTATCACTGTGATTCAGTATTTCTGATAGTTAAACATGGCAGACTCACTGCTGTGGTGGGAAAAAGCTTCAAACTGAGTCATGGCCTGATTCTCTATTCGTTGAATTCATGTTTGAAAACTGCTTCCATGATTCATTCAGAGCTGTTTAAAGGCACATAATCAATCTGTTATTTAAAGACTGCTGTTGTTCTTCCTTCTGTCTGGGGGAAAGCAGAAGGAAGAGTGCGGTGGTCGCCTCGCTCTGTTTGGTAAGAAGTTCTTGATTCTCTGACAATGTTCAGTTTCCATTTATGACCTTGTTGGACAGTAATTAAAAGTGTTGTTGTTGTTTTCTCCTGTCTCAGTTATTTAAGAAATGCAGTGTTTGGAGAAAGTTTCTTGCCTTCTTTGTGGAATCATAAAAAGTAGCACACAGTGAGTATTAGATACAGGTTTAGTGAGAAGTTGTTATCTTAAAGTATTTTTGGACCTGTGGGAAAAACACACGTAGTGTCTCACTTAGATGCAAAAGTATTGGGAGTGATTCCAGCAGGACCGTGCTGGGAGCATAAGAGCACTCACAGCAATGAGAGGAAATATATGAACACTATGAGGACACTGACAGAGTGGAGAGCACATGTTCATGTCTTACACAGATTTCTCTGTGAAAGAAGCTGAACTGCTGAAGCAGTGGTGGAAGTACTCAGACTCTTCACTTTACAACAAAGTACTAACATCACACTGTGGAAGGTTTCAGCTGTTTGCATCCTGTATTTGTAGCAGTAATACTGTGTGAGAACGATGCATCTCTGATCAGTGGAGAGAAAAATATCCTGTGTGTGTGTGATGCCTTTAACAGATAATCAGAGGCTTTAAAACTTTGTGAGGAGGCAGAATTTCTCAATAGTAGAAACACTTCAGCCTTCAGAACGATCGACACGAAATCCAAATCACATTTGGAGAAATGTTGTTTCCACTTTGCAGAAAGTTACGAAATGTTAAACTGAAACACAAAAACTAAATCTGTGGTACAAGTTTAGTGAACCTGTACACGAGTGTTTTCTTTGGAATCACTCTGAATTACAAAGAATGGAGCAGAAGCAAAAACATCCATCAAAATGACATTTGTGTTTTAGTGCACTACTAAAGTCAATGTATTTATTATATTCCACCACTGGTGTTAAACATAAAAAGCATAAAGTAATCCCCAACCTGATTTCATGTTTTTGGTGTTGTTTGTTTCAGGAATGATATTTTCCAGTGGGTAAAATCTGGGATGACACGTGGGAGCCCACCAGTGAATGTCAGCAGCACTTTGCCTGATGTGCCGCCTCCTTCAGCCAGAGAGTCTTTTCATTGTGTTACAAACAAGTCACATATAATATCTGCAGACTGTACTTGTGTCATAAATATGTGGAGCCAAAGATCCAAACATCCAGATACCACATTGGTCACCGACAGGATGTCTTCATTTTAAGCACTTTGATTGGTTACAAATGTCAGACACACATTTATACCTGTTTAAATGCATTGTTTTATGCAGAAATCTGTATCTTATGTTACTCACAGTACTAGTTGTGTAATCTTATGTTGAATGTTTTCATTGTTCAGCATGTTTTCTGCTGCGTTCTGTAAAAAGTGAGAGCAGAAGGTGAAAAGTGGTTCTCAGACTGGCTGATCCAGTTTGAGCATCACTGCGTTAGCCGGGTCCTTCTGACTGTACTGGGGGCTGTAATTCACAAAACCAGTGACATGTTGCAGTGAATCTGACCTGAAACCAGCAACTGAGCCCATAAACTCATCACTCTGTTTGCTTTACCTTCTCAAATAAAGGCGGCATCATAAACATGTGTTTGTTTATGTATAACTGTGCAGGCTGGTGTGAATGTACTGAGTACTGTCACTGCAAATATAAACAACAAACAGAAAGTTCATTGAGATGTGAGAACTTGAAGTACTTTGTTATGTTGAGACTTCATGTTTCCATTATTATTATTTAGTGTAAAAATGAGGATTTCATAACAAACACCTTCAGACACATAATCTGTGGAAACATGCTGTAATTTAATGACCAATAAACTAAACGTCTTTAGTTCATAGTGAGGATGCATTTGGACTCTGATGGATTATGGTGCACAGATGAACTGAAGAAACTTTTTAAAAATGTGTTTTGTTACTGAATCAATGTAACAACATCAAAGCAGATTTTCAACAATATAGAAAAATCTATCCAGACAAAAGCTGCTTGCAGCAGCTGGTATTACAAGGCGCTGCCACAGCTTTTAGCTCCGTCTGTTTGATTTGGGAGATTTTACACTGGATGCCTTTCTGACACACATCAAACTGATTTCTGAGCTCCTGGAGTCAAACAAGGCAAACGTGTAAAACACTAAACTGACAAATGCTGAAACTGTAATTAGCCTGATTACATTTGCTGTTGTTTGTTCAACACAGGGCCGGATCTAGAGAAATGTTCTTCGGGTGGCACGGAAATCAACTGGGGAGGAAAAATCAAAGCCTTTTTTCTTTTTACTATTTTTACACACATGCAGGTGTTACATATGGTTACAATACTTCAAATACAGTAAGTGTTTCATATAAATATAGTCGATAACTTCATTATGTTCTTTAGCCCACATAATGAAACATTTCAGTTTCATGTGAATTATTTCATGTACTGTATAACCTGTATAATAAATAAATATGTAGCCCAATAAGTATAAAATCCAGAAAGCTGCACAACATTTACAAACACAAGTCTAACTTAAGTGTCACACTTTTGTTAAAATAATCACATTTTTGCTTAAATTTACAAAAAATGTCAGAAATCTGCACTGTCATGAACACGTTTGTCACCAAAAATTTAAAGCTAATGTTTCATGTTTTGTTGGGTTAATCTGGGGTCCAAAATATAATCAGACATTTTTGACTACTTTTGATTTTACATTTGTATTTCACCTTTAAATGTATTTATTTTCTCACCTTGTTTGGTGTCATTGTTTTCAGTTCAACCTCACATGTCTGAATTTACAGTTATTATTTGTGCCAGTAGAAAAAAAAATAGTTTGTCCACCACAAGACAGAGGAGAACATCACAGGTATAAACCTGCAGGCCTGACAGCAGGAGGAGGATCACTGCTCCTTCAAACGTCGGCCCAGCAGCTACTAAAAAAGGACCTGGTACAAGGTCCTCTGACCTGATGGAAAACCCTGCAAACCAGCAACCTGCAAACAAGCCAACTGTGCCGAGGTGATGTGAGTAGGAGGAGGATAGAGGGCCTTCTCACTGACAACAGCACCCGCCAGGTGTGGAGACGTATCCAAGCCCTCACCAACTACACAGAGTCCCCCAACCCCCGACAGCAGCCTCCAACTCACAGATAATTAACTTTTTGAGATTTCCTTACCTGGATGACTGAGCATGCATCAAGACAAGTCAACAGAATCTTGCAGATGGTTAAATTAGTGGTGACTCCAACAGACTACTGAGTTTCCTGATTCTGACAAACTGCTTACACACACACACACACACACACACACACACACACACACGCGCGTGCGCTTAAGCAGGTCATCGACTGTTCGGAGGGTTGATGGTTCGATCCATGGATGCACCCTTGGGCATCCAATTTGTCTATTAGAGTATGAATGTTACTTCGAAAGCACTTCAGAGCATAGAAACAGTGAATGGGGCATTAGTTGTATAAAGTGCTTTGAGTACTTTGGGAGAGTAGAAAAGCATTTACACATGCAGACAGTCAGACACACACATACATACAAACCTTTGACTTTGAGCAGCACTGTTTTCGCTCGAACGAGCTGAGTGTTCTTCCTCACGTTACATGAATATTCTCCACTGTCTCTCTCTGTGGGCTGTTTCAGGGTCAGACTGAGGTCTCCAGTTTTCAGCAGGTCTTCATTCATCTTCGTTCGGTCTCTGTAAACCTGGTGCTGTTCTTCAGGCTGGTCAGAGCCGTTCTTATACACGTGGACCTTCCTGTAGTTCTTCCACTCCACCTTAGGCTCTTCAGGCAGGTGAAGTGTGGTGTTGAAGGGCAGCTGGACAGACTCCACCCCTGAATCCACCTCCACCTGGGGGACTGAGAGGACAACAAAGCACAACATGAGCTTGGATGGAGACATTTGTGTTGACTCTAACAGGCTGAATGCTGCTGCTTCACTGGGAGCTCACTGTTAGATAGAAAGTGATCAGTGTGAAGAGGAGACGCAGCAGAAAGATGAAGACTGACAGGAAGAAAGCAGTGAACAGACTGTTGGAGCTGCTGTTAGTGGGACAGGACTTTATTCAGTCTCTGAGGACCAGATTTGACTTGATGAAAAATAGAATAAATGGATAGAGCTGATGTAACATATGTGTTAAATACTTGTGAATTCACCCAAAACACCCTTTTTTAATTAAATATTTCATTTTGCATTTTAATCTCTTGCCTGTGTCATCTGAGTCTGTGTGTGTTTCTGTGTGTGTGTGTGCGCTGCGTATGACGCAGGCGCGTGCATGTGAGCCCCGGTCACAACTCCTTTCAGCATGGCCGCCACGCAGCTCTTCGCTTATTAAAATTTGTTCAGATCCCAAGCTGAAATGTGAATACAGCCGCACCGCCGTGTTTTTGTTTGTCATTAAGAGACTCGTTCGGTGTAAGTTTTGTGGAGGGCAGAGTTCGCTAATTTAAGTTTTTAATCAGTTTTAGCTGAAAACGCAGATGTAATGTTAGCATGCTAAATTAGCCTGTTCGCTCGCGGCAGGTGAACGGACTCGCTGCAGGTTTTTTAATGGCACTGTTTTCCTTCGTAAGGACAGGTGTCTTGGCAGGCGCGCGACACACACTGCTCAGACCTTTATTTCTGTGTTGCAAGTTTGGAGAGCAGAGTGAAGCTGACCCCCCACCCACTTGAAACGTAAAGGCAAATAGGCGGAGCGGTTAGTGCTACGTTTGTGCAGATTTGTACAGGTAAAATTAGCGTTTGTGCTGCTACGGTTCCCGAGATATTAAACTTTATTTTATAGGTCATTCAAAGGTCACCATCCCCCCAGACTGCTCCAAAACGGGCCAAAATGGTCTACGTTTTTAGTGCTACGTTTGTGCTGATTTGTGCAGGTAAAATTAGCGTTTGTGCTGCTATGATATGAGATATTCTGTTATGGTGTTACTGCTGAAAAATGTCTTTTTCAAATGACCTTTCACTTTGTGTGTTCACTTGTTCAATAAAGTTCTGTTAAAAAAAAAACCCCTCTTGTTGTATTTAATCAGCTAAATTTGTAATGAGTGTATTTTTTTTTTAACTTCAATTTCTTTACTTCAATCACTTTTTGTTCATAAAACCACGATGCAAATGCTTGAGTATTTATTTTTTTAGAGTGGATTAAAAAAACTTAATTGAAAACTACATTTGAACATTTTACACTCCCATGAACACTTTTTGAGAAACGAACAAGCTAGCAGTCTTTTGCATCAAATACACATTTTCTGACAGAAAAAACTATTATTTGGCATTACTGTGTCTGAAGGATTCTTAGAACAGCGTGTAACATCTGATTTCTGAACAAGGTAAGCTTACATTTAAAATACTGAGGTTTTAGTTACTGAGTTAATACATGATATAGCGAACTGTCTGGATCAAAAAGATTTTTTTTCAATGTTAAACATTTTCAAAAATGTCCAAGAAAAAAGTTTCTAAAGCACTTTAAAAACAAGTGAAAAAAAAAATTAATAAAATCAATACAAATACTGTTTGATTGCTTAGGCATAGATGTACCAGCAGCTGATTGTTTAAAAAACAAAACAAAACAAACAAACAAAAAAATCCCCAGAAGCAGTCACTTTCACTATCCACTCTCTGAGTGTTTGCTTTTGTCAGGTGATGAGAAAAATTTGTAGAGGAATTTAAAAAAAATGTTACCTCTCCCAAGCGCTTTGTAGCGGCCAGAAGTGGCTCACCCACAATCTCTGTGATGTACCATGGCTGTTTAAGTAACGGTTTTGAATTCTCTCCATCAGTGCAGTGGTACATGTGTAGAGCTCTATTCCAGCAGTGTTTTAGTCTGGATGTACGAGTCTAAAACACACACAGTGACATATCCAACCCTCGAGGATACTGTAGGATGGCCTCCTTTGACAAACTTTTATCAGATAAACATACACACCCTTGTAGCCTTACTCTAGATTTTAATTTTTTGATGCACAAAGTGCCACTAAAAAAATAAATAAATAAAGGAGAAGAAGAGAACTCACTTTCTTTCCTGACTCTTCGCATTTCTGCAATGTAACAATGTCTGGTCCTGAGGAGACCACGGCATCAAGAGAGTGGTGATTGTTTCAGATGCCTTTATTTCTCTGCCAAGATGGCCATAAGTACACTATATATACATTCTGTATAAATAGATTTTAAAGATGCTATATATATATACATATATATATATATATATATATATATATATATATATATATATATGTATATATATGAATATAAACATACATATATTTTTACAGTGTAATTGTTGACTTGCTCTTCTTCTTCTCTTGTATATCCTTATCAAAAGATCACTAGCTTATTGGAAAGAGAAATGAGGAGGGATTATCAGTAGGAGGCAGTTACACCTTAATTAATATCACTAAGACCTGCTCAACTGTGGCTTTAAACATACCATTGAGTCAAAGCTGAAGGTGATGATACAGTACAATACTTTGGAAGTGTTCTCATAGGATTCCTTTTTTAAATTTGCTTTCCTTGTCTGTCCCTGATCCAGAAATGTCAGAAACATCTACTGTATGTTGTACTACTGAATCTGAGAAATGAAACCATCAGTTTAGATGGCTGGCTCTTTGTTCCTAAATGTCACGTGAGTTCAGATGCAAGAAAAATTAGATTTACAACAATAACAGCAGTTACAGATGACACTCCCATCACTCCCCAATTTCTCCCCAAGCAGAGAAATGTGAGAGAAAGGCTCCTTTTAAGGTAATGCCTAGTTTGAGAAAAAGTTAAAAATTAACCTGCCTACAAATGCACACACATGCAATGAAAAAACAGCTTACACTCATGAACATGTGAAGATTTTCCAGCAAGGTTAAAGCAGCAAAAATTAACATACACCTGTTCTTTGTTTTTTTAATGATGAAGTTCATCCATTACTAACAAATAAACCCTCTGGGTTGCAGGACAACAATTTAGCTTCAAAGAAAAAGAAAATAAAGAGACTGGTATGACCAACTAGTGATGAAACAACAAATTTCGTGGTTAAGAGTCAATTTGTGAGATGTTTTCTGATGATTGAACAACACAAGTGATTACTGACGGAAAGAAATTTCTCTTTTGTGAGTTTAAACATGATCTTAAGAATTTGAACAGGTGCATGTTGTCCTGTCAACTTGGTGGGTTATGAGTTGATTATATCGTGAGAAAAGAGAAAAAAAAAGGGGGAGAGAAGGCTGACACAGGGCCTGCCCCGGTGTTTCTCCCCCCTCTTTGTAACACAGCCAACACAACATCATTTTCCTGTTCGTACACTTCGGTTTGTTTTTGTTTTGTTTTGTTTTTGTTTTTTGTTTTTCTCTTTTTGTTTAATTACAGGCTGCTTTGCCGGCCCTGAAAGCCGAGGCTGACCTGGACTCCTGCTCTCCCCTCTACGTGACCCTGACCAAATGCTGCAACAGCTGGACCCACAACAACAACCTGAAAATGTCAACAGTGCTGCAGGAAAGCGATCTCATGCAGCAGAGACGGAGAGCATTAAAACCAAGGCCCGTTTCACTACACGGGGGAAAATTCTCAGACAGCTTCAGCTGACAGAGCTGTGACGAGACGCCCGCCAAGCCCGAATGAAAAGTAAGGCCGAACAAAAGAATGCTGATCTTGATAACTCTGCATTAACACTGTGCAGGACAGTGATGGACCAACACGGCAACAAAATGGGCGTGACCGAGACAGGAGGAGCAAGTGAGGTCAAAAGGCACCTCAGAATGGACAAAAAGCACAGAGGAAGATGCAGCTTTCACCTGCGGTGAGCATGGACACTGGAGAAAGGACTGCCCCAATTGGGGTCAGAACCAGGATGGACAGAACTTCGAGCAGCAGCAGCAGCAATGGTCGCAAACAGACTGAAAAGGAGGAGGGCAGGACCCCAGGGCACGCTTCAGGCTGTGGTTTACCCAAAACACCAGAACAGGAAAGTGATGAACACAAACACACACATCTATATACACTGACTTAGAATGAAAAGAAACACACACATGAACAGATGTGCACTCGGTGATTGAGTGAGAAATGACACACACACACACACACACACATCAAAAATGCTGATTCAATTCACTGAGAAGTGATCCACACATACACATGCACACGCTTGTGCAATAAAGAGTGATGCACACACACACACACACACACACACACACGCTGATGCAATGAAGAATGCTTTGCTAACAAATGCTTATGCTGATATGCAAAATGCTGCACACAAATATCCCAATACATAATTTTTATGAGGAGCCATTGATTATCGTTGATTATTTAGAATGTGTTTTATGTCACCCAAAGGACATTTATGTAGATTTAAGGAATAAGGTCTAAAACAGTTTGGTTATGAAAACAATGTCTGTGCGTGATGTCTGTTTATGGCTCAAGGCCTTGACTGAATTCTTTGCTGTGCTTCACACAGCCTGGATGAGGAGCAGTGGCACAGAGTGAAAATGATGAACTAATAGTGTAAGTTTTAGGTCGGAGTACCGCATTTTCTGTGATTGAAATTTAATTCAAGGAGGAATAAAAGGTGTTACGGCACCTGAGGTTCTCATTCCCACACAATATTGTCCCGGCAGGAAGCAAAACTTTCCTGTGAATTTCTGGTTGATTTTTTGGTTTTGCTTAGTGCTAGCTTGATTTTATCAGTGAGCTTTGGCTTGTGTTCTTTCTCTAAGCGAGAGAGGGATAGTTTTATGCTTGGACATGTCTGCAACGGGCCCTAGTTTGTGTTATCTTTATTAGTATTTTGTTGGTTACGTCTGTTTTCGTTTTTGTTACAGTGCACTGAGATAAGAAAATCTGAGAGGTGTGATCCACTGGTGGTGATATTTTGTGAGTTCATGATTTAACAATCAGCTCTTTAAACCAGGCCTGAAAGATTGAAATTTAAAGCGCTATAAAATATTATTACTGTAAACAGTTGCAAAGTGTGCTTCTCCATGATTGTAATTGGCTTGAGAGAAATTCACTTATAGGGGACACTGATCACGTGAGAAGTCCTGAGTCTAAAAGGATTGCAGCGAGTCAATCCAGTCCAAAAAACAAGGAATTGTTTTCCTTTAAAATGATGACGTCATCTTGCTGGTGATGGATGCTTGAATAGGTCGCGCGTGAGACTCCATTATCAGCAACATCTGGTGTGAATGTGTGAATGAATTTATGTGACTGGACTGTGATGGACGGACTAAAAGTTTTGACTGACTTGATACTGAGACAATGACTGCACCAACTTTAGGATTAGTAAATGCCAACAAACAATTCACCCAGCCGGCAAGAGAAGGGTGGATGCTTCGCTTTGCTTTGTTTTGTTTTTACAGGAGCAGGAGGATAAGAGAGAGCAGAGGGGGAGACTGTAGCTTCACATGAGAGTGTGGAACTGCAGATTTAACCCGTTGGTTGCTAATTTTGAGTTCTGAGATATGATGTCACTAACCTTCTCTTTTAATTTTCTAGCTCCGATGGATTGACACATGGGAGTGTGTCAAAAAGGGGGGAGTTGAGTCTGAACATCAAACAATGGTTTTATGAACAGTTTATGACTTTATTTGTGTGTTTAATAATTTAGGTATGGTAAAACTTAAGCTTATAATGTGTTAGAATTAAAAATGGTTAATTTGTTTTTGATTTCTTTAACTAAAATGAGTGGTTATAATCATTTTCATACACACATTGCAAATGTGCTCATAATGAGTTAGCACTCAGTCTTTTGAAGGTCATAAGCTTCGTTCGGCGTGACTGTCCGGACTGATAAATTGTAGGTATTGACTTTGAGTGCAGAGGGCTAAATGCAAACACGCTTACACGCACATAGACTATGATTAGAATAAGTCCCTGGGTCAGAGAGACCTGAACATGTGATTCTAAACCAACTTTGAATCACTAGAAGAACAATGGATAACAATAATAGATTATCAAGGCTAGGGAGAGAGGTGTTTTGGTTTTCTGTCTCTTGCAGAGAAAGGAACAGACACCAGACGGGGACACGGAGATATGAGGACCCTTCACAGCAGAGACAGATGTAGGGACTGCCGAGACAGCAACTGGGGTCAAGTGTCATGGCGTTTGGGCTCCTTGAGAAGATGGATCCCATAAACACAGCAATAACCATGAAGGGGTTGGCGAAAATCTAGGAACACCAGACCAACGAGGTTCGAGAGGCTCGTGGTAAAAAGGGGGACACGGCTGTGACCCCAAAATACACAGATCTTTGTTTGAAATCGGGGCAGAATAATCCCCTGATCTGTGCAACGACTGAAGGGTGGTCTAACCCCGGAGGTCGAAGAAAGAAGCTGAGAATCACCCAACTGGAAGATACTGGTAGCTGCAGCAATGAAAATAAAGGTTAAAAGCTCCTTAGACAGAGGTTCTAGTCTAAGTACATTTGAAAGGTATAAGGTGACACCAAAAATGGGAGTGGGAAACTGGAGCACCAAAATAAAGCTGTGGGAGAATTGGGGGAGTGATGGGAGTGTCATCTGTAACTGCTGTTATTGTTGTAAATCTAATTTTTCTTGCATCTGAACTGCTAAACACAGAGGTCATCCCACATATGGTCCACCCGTTAAAGGGGGGACAGAGGGCCTCAGGACCAAGAAGAACTGGACCTTGTAACGCTGGAGTGTATGTTATAAGTGATCTCTTAAAAAAGAGATCAAAAGGGGGAATTGTGAGATTATTCTGTTATTATATGTTACCTTAAATATGTAATAAAAGTAGTTGAATTATGATACTGCTGTAGATCATATTATACCCCTTAATATAGAGTGTGTGATCAGTATGTAGTTTTAGTTTGCATTATACTTCTGACTTAAAAGAGTGTGAAAATCATTAGATCTATTTTGATTGACCTGTATTACTCGACACTGTTGAATGTGTTACACTGTTTCTTGACATTTCATACTGCTGAATCATGAAGAGAATGTTGTGTGCAGGAGACCTTGTGTCTAGAATAGAAGAAGAGAAGACCACATTCCATACCCCCACCTTTACAGAGAGCAGAAAGACAAGGAGCCGAGGTCATAACTTAGGCGCCGTAAGAGAGAAAACATGTGAATGTTTAGGCTTTTACGACTAGGTGGGGGCCACTAGAGGCTATAAAAGGCTGAGTAACCCGTCACCATTTGGAGACTTGCTGTGACCCTCTGCAGGCAGGTCTCCCCATCATGATGGTTCTTATGCTCTTAAATGTTGAACTATATGGAAATAAATAATTGTTGATTGAGCATTTATACACCGAGTATTGTCCTTCCTTCAGCCCAAAGATTAAAAGAACTGGGAGATTTTAACAAAACATGTAGCACACTGGACTAAAGTGCTGTACAGTACATGTTAATGGGTTAAACACTCAGACTCAATTTAATAAACTCACAAATTCAATAGCTCCATCTTAAAAACAATAATTCCACAAAATATGAAAGTGTAGATTGGTGGAGAACTTGGGGGAGGGGTTGCTCCTGGCTGTATATATAGGTCAGAAATCATGTTTTGCGCCATCCTAATCATAGTGTGTTTTTTTTATTTAGATGCCTCAAAAGCCATCTGTAGACAAGGTTTCCATTTTTGCAATTCTTTGCAATTCAAAAGAGGCCATAGTCTAAAATGGCAAAATAGCCACTCCAGCTGCACCAGTCTGGAAAGAGCTGAGTCAGCAGCTAGAAGACATGATGTCAGCAAAGGCCCTGTACACTTTTGTGAAGCTAAATAGACACAACATCTGGTCAGCTTTGGAAATCAGTGATCAGGAAAGTAAAAGTGAAGGAGAGTTAGATTCACGTTGCATTTCTCCTGGACAAGAAAACTGTAAAGCTTTTGAACTAGAAGTCCCTTTTGAGGACTGGGTTAAATTTATTCCTGAAAAGGTTGAACACGATGACAAGTTTTCTCCTACCCAAAAAAGGGAATACACAATTTTGAAACCTGGCACTTGGACTCATATCATCAACGATCTTATATGGAAGAAGATCAAAAATACATGTACACTTGTGTTCCGAAGAGCAAAGGTCCTTCCAACTGTCACCAATAATTATCTGGACATCAGAGGCGACTGTAAGGAGTGTCATGGCCAGTTAGAAATGTCATGTGACAGACAGACAGCAATTAATAGTCCAATGGTGCTCCAGTGTTTCATAAGAAATACAGATCTCTCCCTGCACACTGGCCACTCCAAGCGGTTCATGTCTGGAAACCTGCGTGAACAGATCGCTAAAGAGCTGTGTGAGGGCAGAATGGAACCGGCTGTATGGAGGTCAGCGAAGGCAGCAGATCTGATGGATGTTGGAGATCCTGAACCAAGCCACGTTCCAAATTTGGCCACTCTGCGAAAAGCCAAACAAGAGAGAAAAGACTTGGAATTAGGAGATAAGGACCCCATTGCATCTCTGCAATTGTTAAAATATAGTGTTCCTCACAGTGGTAGCATCCGAGATATTGGACTGGACAGGTTTTTCTGTCACTACTGGAGTCAAACACAGATGCATGTTTACAAGACATTGTCAAAAAAATCTCCCCCAACTGTGTGTTTTGATGCAACCGGTTCAGTTGTGAAAAACTGCTGAGACCAAATGGCAAATCTGGCCATATCTTCCTTTATCAAGGTATTCTGACAGAAAACAAATGCCCCAGTGTCCCAGTGGTGCAAATGCTGTCAGAGAAACATGATGTTAATGCCATCGCAAACTGGTTGACAGAATGGATTCGTGCAGGTGCACCTGTGCCAAAGGAAGCTGTGAGTGACTTTTCTCTGGCAATTCTGGGAGCTCTGGTCAAGGCTTTCACTCCTCATCCTGATCTGTAGTCCTACCTTAATGAATGCTTTCATGTCTGTCTTGGAACCCAGTCTGCCAAACTCCCCCCTTGTTTTATCAGGGTTGATGTTGCGCACTGCATCAAGATGATATGCCAGTGGGACTGCCTGAAGAAGAAAACACACCGTGTTAAAGACTTCATTGTCAGGTCATTAGCAAAACTTCTTCAGTCTCAATGTTTGGACCATGCAAAACAGCTCCTAGGTGCTATCACTGTTGTGGCCCTCAGTGAGGCAGAAGGTGATGACAGTTCTGGAGCCCCTCTTCCTTCAGAAAGGTGCAAGAAATACCTGAAAGCCCAAATTGCTCAAGACTCCATCATCATTCCAGATGAACAGACAGAGGAAAGTGAGAGAGTGGATTCAGTTGATGAGATCCAGACTGACCTACGACAGTGGGTAACAGAAATATGTGAGGAGAGCAGGTCACTTGCTGCAGCAAACGGGGATAGAGATAATATTCACTTTCTCCCTGAGATTATTCCTCATATAATAAGACTGGGAAGTTACTTGCCACTCTGGACAGGAATAATGGTCCCTCTCTTCCAAAGCACCAGCATCACAGCAAGTTCAGCCACTGTTGAAGCTGAGTTCAAAAACATAAAACACGGACTTTTCAAACATGAAAACTTGCCTGTTCGAGTTGATCGCTTCATTGCTCGTCATCTTTCCTTCATCGAGGGAAATATGCGGATTTGTTCTGCAAAAGAAAAGATCAAAGATGAGGCAACAGTGGGATCACTGAAAGTCACAGATGCCAATTCTGGATCCATGACGACTCACAGTGCAGAAGACAAAATAAAAATGGATGCTCACCCGTTTGTGGGATCTGATGCTGCCACAAACATTCTTCCGGCTGATGGGGATGCAGTTGAGAACTGGAGGGGCTGTTCCACCCAAAAAAAGGAAGAGGACTTCCTACCTCTCTTCATGTACCGAATGGCTCCATGCAGATGAATCATTTGGGGCCAAAAGAGTGAAAGTGGGATTATTAAAAAATGGAAACCTCCATCAGCCTATCAGATTAGGGGAATCAACAATCTCTGTGCTCAATACCTGTGCATTTGATGCATTTTTTCAGTGCTTATGTTGTGCCTTCTGTGACAGCTCAACATTTCAAAATGCTGTTCTGAAAGACAGTGAAAACCCAGTCCTGCAGCTGGTGAAAGCCATTGCCACAGATGGTGTGACCCAACAAACATACAGGAGGGCAGAGCTGCTTAGTGTAATGTTTGAAGCTGTCTCGTTGAGGTCTGGTGCCATCCAAATCGATGCTCAGTGCAATAGCTCCGCTGTAATTGCTAAGACAATGAGGAACATATCAAGTGTTTCTTTTACAAAACACTGCTCTTCACAGCACTGCTACCTCAGCAAAGGGATGACAAGGGAAGAGCCATTTGTTCCTCCTGCCATCTCTGTCCTCAAAGAGTCTGGTATGGCTCATCTTGGCACGGCTGTGGAAGCAGGACTTGGCCTACCTGAGTCTACCTGCCTCAGGCCACTCTCCAATCCATCTCTGTGTCCATCAGAATTCAAAACAGAAGACAGCACCACAGGAAATGAGCTCTGTGCAGGGACAGTTACTCACAGCTACAACATTGGAGATATCGTGTGGATTGATACTGACCTTGCAAACCAAACAGAATTTCCACTGAATGACTTTCCCTCCAACCTGGTTCTCCAAGGAAAGTCGTTCACTTTGAGGGCATTTAATTGCTTTCCATGGAAAGATGACCACTGGTGGTTTGGGCCATTACACTGCATACTGCAGAAGAGCTCCATGTGTGTGGGAGTGCTATGATGACCTGGGAAATGGAGTGACAGGAGTGTCTGAAAAGAAAAAAATACAACCCCATGCTGTGTTATACACAGAATAATGAGTGTTGCCTGCATTTTTCTGTTTTATTTGGTTCATTACAGTTACATGTGTTCAAATGGCTAGTGTGTGTTATCAGTAAGTTCAGTTTTGCACATAAAGTTAAAGTTCAAAACTAAAAATCTTTTAACACTCTTTTCTTTGTCAGTCTGATGCATATTTGCTTTTACACACCCATTCACCTTCACCCGTAGCCTTGAAAGTAACCGTTCCATTTTTCTGTCAATAATTTTTCTGTATTTGTTTTGTGTTGACCTGGTGGCTTTAGTCAGGGGTCAGCATCCTTTTCAGTTCAAAGGGCCCCTTTTCCCCCTACTGCTACAAAACGTGTCTAGAGCCTTAAAAAAGAAAGAGCTTATAAATATCTAGAAAATGAGTTGTTGTATCGTGTAAGCTATGGAAATGTAAATAAAAATGTTTATTTTTAGATTTGATAAGAAAATGAATCATCAAAGCTTTATAACGGAAAAAAGTATTTGTTAAAATTAAGCCAGCTACGTGAGTCCTTTCCATGATAATTGAAAATTAGGAAAGATGGGCAACCAACTTGAAAATTACAGTAAACAGATTTGAAGCTAAGAAACTATGGGCAGAAATCTGTGCCATCAGAAACTGAATTTGAATAAGTTAAATTTGAATTTGAATTGCTCAGATTGAATCTGAATTGTAACTTGAATAAATGCTTTTGAAAACTGAATTTGAATTAGTCTAATTTGAAATTGAATTTATGGTTTGAAAATGAATTGATTTGCTTTGAAACTGCATTTTATCCTTTAAAAATTCAGCTCTCCAATAATTTCAGTTTCACTCTCACCATTCAGTTTCAGTTCTACAATTCAGTTTTTTGGAACTTACATCCGGTTCCGGTTCAAGAGTAAACGAGCGCAGATTAATAGACTGATCCACACTCCAGTCTAAAAGGTGGCAGTACTGCACCTAGAAGTTGTTTGCCAACTGCCATAAACAAAGAAGAAGAAGAAGCAACAACCTCATGGTGCTTTTCCAAAAACAGGACAGCAGAAGACTACCAAAAAATGCAGTCTATACTAATATGTGAATTCCATAAGTTTAAGGTTTTCCTGTTCAATATTCAGGTTTGTTGTTTCTGTTCAAACCTCCAATTAGTTTCAAGAAGGAGAGTACATGCTCTCAGTGTTACCCAATGAAAACAACACTGATATTCTGATGTCAGAGTTTTCATGTACACTGGCATGTTCTCACAGATCACTGCATCAAGTAGAAATGAATCATTTTATGGTCCTGGGTCCATTAGCCAGTGTTTAGCATTTTAGGTTCTGGGTTAATTTATATTTAATGTCTATTTCCTAGTTCTGGTTCTTTAAGCTATTTTTCTGCTTGTGTTATATCTATAGTTTCTGGTCTTTAGGTTCTGTTCCCATGCCTCCTCTGTGTTCCACATTTGTCAATCATGTCTTCATGTTTGTTTATCTCCTGTCTCCATGTTCCTTTTCTGTCTCCTCTGACTGTCTTGTTTCCATGTCTGTTTCTCCCTCGAGAGACCATTATTGGCCCTGAGTCTGTAAATAAAATGCTTGAGTGTTCTGAGGTTTCTAGTCACAAGTCTGACGGTATTCTGTCTGTTTCAATCTGTAAACCTGAGTCAGGTAGCCACCAGCCTATGTCCTCTGTCTGTGCATTCACCCAAGAGAGCCAACACTGTGATTTCTGTTTATGAGCCTTTGAATAGTAAAGAATGTGTTTAGTTCCTGAGTTAGCAAGAACTGAAACTGTGTTTACTGCTCCAAAGTTTAAGCGCAGTAATGAGTGGGTTTCTGTGCAGCTAAGCAACGATGTGGTGTCTTTTAAGGCGGATGTTTTCAAGTCTCAGTGTGTTGTTGCATTTTTCTATTCCTGAGCTGGCCAATCCTGAGCCCACCCCCTGTGTTAATGACACCACCCATCTCAAGACTATTAGGTGTGCTGGTCAAAGAGCTAATTCAGAGACTGTAAATTTTCAATCAACCTGCACTTCCTAAGAATTGTTTTACTCCCCAGCCTGTGACTCCTAAGACAGATACTCCATTTGGGACTCAATTAAAGACTGTGTTGTTGTACGTGTTCCTGCTCCCAGGACGGTTCAGACCCAGCTTCTCCCTGCATCTGAACCAGTTCCTTCAGGGGGAGAGTGGGTCCCAAGGTGAGAGCAGCCAAGGCATCTCCGGCTACCTACCAAGCCACGCCAACACCTGCCACCTTACAAGCTACCGGAGAGTTTCTAACTCAGTCTTATCAGTCATCGGCTCCTGAAGAGTCCCGCCTGTGCCGTTTTTATCGCTGGCCTCCTGGTTGGCCTCCAGAGGTGTTTCGTCTTCATCGCCGACCTCTCAGTCGACGCCCTAAGCTGTTTCATCTCCACAACTGGCCACATTGTTGGCCTCCTAAACTGCTAATTCCTTGTTTTGGGCTCTTGAGAGTCCTCCTTACAGGCCCACTTCCACTTGCCCGGGTCAAGTTTAACTGTGTTTTTATTTTTGCTTGGTTAAGTTGTTTGTTTGTTTGGGGGGCATGGTCCAACCTCTGCCTGCCACACACACGGATACAACAACTTCTGCAAATTTTCAAGTTACACTTTGCTTTAGGTTCACTGAGACGTCCACTCCTGGGAACACTGTGGCATTGTGTTAACACGCATGAATGCTCCACAGCAGCAAACTGCCAACACGTCTGCTATAAGGTGCTCATGGTTGATGATCAGTTAATCAAGTTCTTTTAATTGGCAGAAATTTACCCTCTTGACTCCAACAGCAGCAGTATAAGTGTACTTAGATTTTACAGGACTACAGAGCTCTGTACTGTAAAACTCTGTAACACTGGTGAACTACAGTTGCCTTTATTAACTCACCCCTGTGTCTGCTGTGGGAAATGACCACTACTGGGAGTGGTCACAGCTGCTGTGAGCGAGTGGCTGTGATTGGACAGGGATAATCGAAGGCAGGCGTATTTGATTTCACTCATACTGTGGTTCACTCACAGCCCACACTGCAAACACTGCTGTGATTCTGTCTCTCTGTGCAGGTGTGTCGTATGGTCAGACTGTAAAAGATGACTTAAAATGTTTGTGATGGACACTTTGGACTGTTTGTTGTGATAAATTATCTTTTAGAATTTTATTGATTGTCATCTTTTGCCCACAGCTGAGGCGGGTGATCAGACAAGAATCTGTGTGTATTACAAACTGTATTTCTTATCTCTCTCACTTAAGCCTCCCTGTCCTTTTCACACTTCAGCAACCCCTTTCGCGTCTCTGTGTAGCCATGCCTGCCCCCAGGATACTTGCGCAGCAGCTTACATACATCTTAACACTTAACTCCTCCCCTTTTGATTTTGCCACAGGTCTAGTCTGAAAACACAGAATATAGAATGGCACTAAAAAAATATTTGAGATATTTCACATCCCAGTGCATGACTGGGTCATTCTCAGAGAAACTCTCAAATAAACAACCTCACTATAATAAATGTAACAACAGGGTTGAAGTTTCTAGTTAATAGACTTGGACATTACACACAGAGTTTATTAATCACACACTGGGGACATTCACTTGTTACAGCAGCACAAGAGACTAGAAGAAAAGCTGAATTTGAGATGTATTTGAAAAATGAAAATAGAAGAAAATAAATTTTTAAAAAAACAGTAAAGGTCAGTAGAGTTCAGTTTCTTGATCAATAATCAATGGTTATGACAATTTGCATATTAATGATCATAAACTGACCTCACAGCCACTTAAAGCTGAATAATAATTGTATTTTGTATATATTTGATATTTATCAGTTAAATATTCAGTTAAATTGTATTGATGATCAGTGTGTGCAAACATGCTTTTTCTTTATTAATCAGATTTTTATTCATGAAGGAAAGGCGCACATGGTATGTTTGTGTGTTTTACTTTGTGTACGTTTTATTTGTAATGTTATTTTGCTGATATAATATCTGTGTCTTTATTTCTCAGTAGTTTCACGGTGTTTGCTGGTGAAAAGAAGATTAAAATACTGGTTAAACATCAGTTGGAGCCTGTCTCTTTATTCTACTCCAAACATCAAAAGAATAACAGGAGCAGTTATACAAACTCTGGAAAAGGTGAGAAATTTTGCATCATCCAATAAAACCAAAAATCTGTGTTCTGTTAATTCATGTGAACCTTTAACTGTTAAATGCATTAAGGAAAAGTTTTGAATTGTTTCAATAACTTTATTCTATGTAGTAAATATGCAAAAAATTTAGAATATGATGGTGCCACGCCATGATGGAGATGAGATGGGATACAGGGCAGGGGTGAGAGCCCTATCCACACGTAAACTGCGTTTTCCCTAACTGAAAACTGAGATTTTTAAAGAAGCCTGCCAGGGTGGATATTTTCGAAAACTCCGTTTTAGCATTTACGTGTGGACGAGGAAAACGGAGAAAAAGCAGCGTCAAAGGTCTGCGCCTATTTTGACGTCACACTGTGCGCCACGTTTTTGTCTCGGTGCCATGAATTCCTACAATGGCAGACTTAGACAAAATGCTGTTAATTTTATTATCTTCAGTGTTTAAATGCTTACATATACACACACAGTAACTGTCCCTTCACACATAGGACTCGGTTCATCTTCTATGAGCCGTCTTTGTATCTAGTTTTCCCTCTTTATTGACATTGTGCCCTATTTTTCCTCTTTTTTTCAGATCTGATTTGGTAACTACCGTCCACTGAAAAAATTAACTTTTTCTAAACAGCCCTCACCACTCCGCAGTCTTCCCCCCAGCCCACTGACAGCGGGCATCATAATGCCCCGCCCAGCTTCCGGCACCTTTCGCCACTCCGGCAGAACACACAAAACGACACACCTTTGCGATCTCCCCAGCATGCAGAGTCTGATGTCGAGGACTTCCCTATAGATGGTATGCTTTTAAAATTGTTTTAAAGCTGAATCACAATGTCATTGTACTCTTATCTTCAAAACACCAATTTATACTTGTGATTTTTTTTCTGTAGATTCCAGAGACTCTGTGAGGCCACTATTACAAGGCAAGTTTGAAAATCTTGGAATTTCAGATTTTACATGGTATAAATGGTAAATGGCCTATATTTGTACAGCGCTTTAACTAGTCCCTAAGGACCCCAAAGCGCTTTACACATTCAGTCATCCACCCATTCACACACAATTCACACACTGGTGATTGCAAGCTACATATACAAATATCAAATATATGTGACAGGCAAAAACTAGCAAACACTTTTAGCAGTTACAACAACTTATACTTGAATGCAGAATGTTACACCATCATTTATGGATATATTAGTTTTTCGCCTCTCACTGCTTAAGCCATTAATCTTTCTAGAATTGTTCTTTGAAACAGATGCGACCTCACAAAAGATATTAACTATGCTGTCAGACCTGACCAGAGCAGTTAACGAACTCCGTGAAGAGGTCAACCGCCATCCCTGCTGCAATGAATCGGTAGATCCTGGGGTACTGCCTCTGGATTTGCCCTTGCACAACATTGAGGAGCTAAACAATGCAGAGGCAGCTCTTCAATCACAAGAGGCAAATAAGGCAATGGTAAGTATATAAAGGTTATGTACACTTTGTAACTATAAAGTGTAATAGCTGTCAGATGTGTCGTTATGAATACATAATGACAGCATGTTGATTAAACACACAAGCACTTGCATACACATTTAAGACATGAGACACGCAAATTCCATCTCTTAAAATGTGTCTATAGGTGAGACGCTTTGCCTTGATTGGAGGGACCACACTGGAGGTGCGAGTCCGCCGTGTAATGGCTTATGCCATTACAAACGAGCTGGCCTCGGTACTAAACTGGGGAGGGAAAAAAACCAAGGAACAGACAGAGCAAAAAATGGCATTAAAGATGCAGCGCTGAATCTGACATTGTTTCAATGTCAACAGTATTAGAAAATATAACGTCGAATCAATGTCAGGTTTCAACATTGATTCAACATCAAAACCTGACGTTGTTTCAACATTAAAAAAGGGTGCAAGAGTGACGTTAGGTCAACGTCACACCTCAACGTTGATTCAGTAACATCGCCTGATATTGACTCAACATTGTTTCAATGTTTCTTTGCTATCTGGGTAAGGACAGCGCTAGCAAGCACTCTCTGCTTATGACTAAAAACGTAAAAAACAAAACAAAAAAAGCCCATTTGTGTTGGTGCAAAAAATGCACCATGTCGACCAATCAAAAATGATATGACAACATGACATTTGGTTGTTTAGGAAGAGGGGGAAGTTTTAGGAGTGACAGAGAGAGAGAGAGAGAGAGAGAGAGAGACAGCAGAAAAAGAGAGAGAGCGAGTTTTGAGATGTGAGAGATTTGTGACGTTTAGCGTGTTCGGAGTGTGTAGTTAGTGTGTTGTCTTGTGTAGTTAGTAGAGATGGACCGATCTGATATTACGTATCGGTATCGGTCCGATACTGACCTAAATTACTGGATCGGATATCGGAGAGAAATAAAAAATGTAATCCGATCCATTAAATATCACGAAAACACCTCACAAAACTTGCAACACGCTGTAACTCGCCTCATAACGTTAGTACATCGGAGCAGTATGCATCACGTGATAAAGTGGCCGTGGCGTGCCAGACCTGTAGGTGGTCTGGTTGAGCATTTGGAGCTTCGCTAACAACCCGGCATTTCATCTCCGACAAAGTTATCCCAGAGAGAAGTAAAGCAAGTGTGTAAGTTCATCTCTGAATGTTTGTAAAGCGTTAAGCTTAACAACCGATATATGGAGCGACTGCCTCTTCTCTCTCTCTCCCTCTCCTGCTGCTACTTCAATCATGAAACTGCTTAATGATCAGCTGATCGTCTTTTCTGTCGCGAGTCCGTCTCTCTTCTTTGTTTTTGGCCCACTTTGCACCAGAAAGAGGAAACCAGCGGCTGAACAACAGCAGCACGTTTAAGCTTGATAAGGTGTCGTTAGAATTTATTTAATATTACTTTCTACACCAGGATCCTTTTCTACGTAGCTGACAGCTGGTAACTGTGCAGGGGCGGATCTAGCAAAGTTTAGCCAGGGGGGCCGATAGGGCATTAACAGGGAAAAGGGGGCACAAAGACATACTTTTCTTTCTTATTCTCATTTAAAATATCTAGCTTTTAATAAATAATTATCTGAATCTTACACCCAAAGTTTAAATTTGATGTAAAATGTATAGAAGTCCATTACTGTATATAGTAACTGTTAAGTCTAATATACCCTAGTAAGCTACAGTACTTTTTCCTTTGGGAAGATACCATCTGTGCAGTCTGCAATTCTGTTAAAGAAAGATGTTGAATCTATTTATTATTTCTTGAAAAATAATTGATTTCTGTGCATTTTTTTCCACACTGCATCAAATTAAGGTTGATTATGTCGATTAAGCATCATGAGGTGGTGCGTGAGGGGTGGTTCCCTATTTTTTTTTTGTTCCCTGGAGTTGGAACCCTATTAGTTAGGTTGCTTAATATTTCTGCTAAGTACTCTTTAAAATACCAGAATATGAGGATGGTGTAGGTTTAAGTTTATTAGATTGATCAGTGTTGCGAAACTATGAACTATTTTTTTTGCATACAGGTATAACAGAATAGCTTTATTGTTGTTGTTTTTTTAAACTTGAGTATGAACTTATACAAAATGCAGCAAGATATAAAAAAACAGTTTTATTGATTAAAAAACACTATATCGGATTCATATCGGTATCGGCAGATATCCAAATTTATGATATCGGTATCGGTATCGGACATAAAAAAGTGGTATCGTGCCATCTCTAGTAGTTAGTGTGTAGTGTTGTGGATAGTTTTGTGTTGTGTGTCAGAACAATGAGGTGACTGCTGTCTCCAGGCAGAAAAAGGAGTGATACACCTGCTGCTGTCAGGCCTGCAGGTATCAGGCTGTGATTTTCTCCTTTATAGTGGACAGAAATTATTTTTTTGGAGTAACACAATAGTTACTTTTCCTAGTAATTAATTACATTTAGAATCTTGTAACTCAGTTACTAACTCAGTTACTTTTTTGAAGAAGTAACTAGTAACTATAATTAATTACTTTTTCAAAGTAACTTGCCCAACACTGGTAATGATGCGGCTGAAAGTAAACTTAATGGGGGAAACGTCCTCTTCCTGACAGGCTCCTTCAAAATAAGAGTCAGTAAAACACAACCCAACTCTTTATCTCCAAGACTCCAAACACTTCCTGAACAGGTGTCGTGCCGAGGCAGGTATCCCCAACAGAGCGTGTTTAACCTGCGTCGGGAGCGCGCACTGGGCCGGGAGCGCAGGTTCAGTTGACTCCGCCTCCTTTCCAACCAACTAGACGTGGAAGTAGTGAGGTTTACTTTAGTGAGACGCTGAAAGACGAGTGTGGGTACATGAGCGTTCAGTTTGTGGGTCACAGAGAACATGAGACACGTTCTGTTCTCACGTGTTACAAACCGACGACGTTTTCCTGATGATTCTGTAACTTTACTGTATAAAGAGCTCACAGCTCCAAAGTTTTCCTGGATATCAGACTGTGATGGAGTCAGGAGTGGACTCGGATGGAAGTTAAAGGTTTGTTTAAAATGAGCAGAATCAGGGGTACAGGATGACAGGACACAGTCCTGGGGGATCAGAGATCACACTGAAAACCAGATCCAGAGGAACCTGCAGGAGCTCCTGTTCCACTGGATTCTAGTTTCCTGTCAGTCTGTGAAGGGAAACTTTATTTGCACACAGATTTATTTACAGCATGTAAATATAAAGATGAAGTAAAGCATCGACATGACGACCACAAAAACATTGAAATTCATCCAGTTCAAACAAAGAGAAATACTCATAAACAGCTGATGTTCAAAGCTGACCTTTCAGCAGCACCTGCCCACACAGAGATAAACTCACCTGGTTTACTGCCGAGAGGAGGAGCAGTGAAAGTGTGGAGTCGTTAGCTGAGCCTCATTTAGAGCAGGAGGAAAGTGGAGCTGAGGCAGGGTGAGTGTTAACACCACATTGTTGTAGTTCTGCTGTCTCTGAGTGTGTTTGTCTCTGTGGACTGTAGAGGGAAGAAGAAGAGTCACAGCTCAGCACTTTGATGTTTCTGGGATACAGAGGATACACCTGAGCAGACTGCTGTCATAGTAATGCTGTGGTTTTAAACTGGGAAGAGAATTTCCAGAGTTCCCAGTAGGATATTTGAGTTCAATTTCCAGATTAGTGTGAGGTGTATTAATATGCTGTTTTTGATCACTTCTCCCTGTCTGCTGTGTCTCATTAAATCAGCCCTACATTAAGTCCTCTGCAGCTTTCTTCTAGAAGGACTTTGACTCTTTATCAACAGGTGTGGCTCACAATGATTCACCTGCTAGTGAGCAGAGTCCACAGGTTTTATGATTGTTGTGCTGGAAGCAAAGATCCTGTTGAAGCAAGAGTAATGACTTAGTGAGCTGTGCCAGGCTTAAAGTCAGAGTGTTCTGTGTCACCAAAGTGTCTCTGTCTTTACCTGGTAAGCTGGTAGCTGATGCTGAACACGGCACCTGCTCAGGTATGTTCAGAGTCTCAGTGCCATGTTTTCACTCATTGGTTCATTTACACCATGTTTTCAGTGCATAATACTTTCTCTGCTGGGGAAATAATTTTTTATGTGAGCTTGTTGAGCCACACCTGTCATGGTCCTGGACTCAGCACTTTCTAAGATAACTCTTTATTGTCATTGCACAGTCATACTTAGTACAACAGTACAACCAAACTGGAAAACTGTCCCATGTCGGCACCAAACACAACAACATGCTGATAATAAGGAGTAACAGTAGTCCAGCCTAGTATCTGGTTAGATACCATATTTAATAATAATAATAATAATAATAATAATAATAATAATAATAATAAAAGTTTATTTATAAAGCACACTTAAAAACCAAGGGTATGCCAAGGTGCTTAACAAGTAACATAGAGAATAAAAGGAAGATAATAGAAATAGGACCAAAGCAAGTACTAGATATGCAAGCAGATCACTGTCACTGATACATAGGAAAGCAACAGATACAGAACAAACAAGGAATTAAATGAGCATAAAAGTGCATAATATAAAATCATAAAAGAAATGTTAACTAGCGAGAAAGGCAAGATTGAGTAAGTGGGTTTTTAGTCGTGATTTAAACAGTGCAATAGAATCAGAGGCGCGGATATCAAGAGGAAGGGTATTCCACAGCACCGGGGCAGCCAGAGCAAATGTATGGTCACCCCAGGACTTCAGCCGAGATCTAGGTTGCGTCAGAAGTAGTTGAGTGGCAGATCTAAGTGTTCTAGCAGGAGTATGTGGCTTGAGAAGTTCACTAAGATAGCTCGGCATTAATTTATTAATAGTTTTGAATGTAAGGAGTAATATTTTAAATTGAATACGGTATTTTATGGGAAGCCAGTGCAAGCCAGCTAGAAAAGGAGTAATAGGGCAAAATTTCCTGGTACCAGTTAAGAGGCGGGCTGCCGCATTTTGGACTGTTTGTAGTCTAAGAAGGAGAGAAGAGGGAAGGCCGTAGTACAAGGAATTACAATAATCCAACCTGGAGGTCACAAAAGCGTGAATAAGCTTCTCCAGGTCCTCATGTGGAACATAATGCCTAGCCTTGGAGATAAGGCGCAGTTGGTGGAAGCTAGATCTCACTACAGCAGACACTTGCTTACCGAGTTTGAGCGAGCTATCCAGCAGTACACCCAAGTTGCTGACATAGTCACAGGAAGAGCTAGCAAAGGAACCCAGGGCAGCACAAAGTTGGACACGAGGAATTTTACTGTTGAACACCACAATCTCAGTCTTCTTATCGTTTAAAACGAGGGAATTACTCAGGAACCATTCTTTGAACTCACACATGCATTCTTTAAAGTAGTGCAGGGACACAGCAAGGTCGTCAATAAGTTCAAAATAGATCTGTATGTCATCGGCGTAACAGTGGAAGGCGATATTGTATTTTTCAAAGATTGCGCCTAGAGGGAGCAAATACAATGAGAAAAGAATAGGGCCTAAAACTGATCCTTGAGGTACACCGCAACAGACTGGTGCAGAGGAAGAGGAGAAGGTGCCCAAGTTAACTGAAAAGGACCTGTCAGCGAGGTATGATTTAAACCAGTCGAGGGCAGTGCCTCTAATACCCACAGTGTGCTCAAGTCTTAGTAATAAAATGTTATGGTCCACCATATCAAAAGCCGAAGAGAGGTCCAATAAAACTAGGACCATAGAGCGTCCAGTATCAGTAATTACAAGAATATCATTAAGAACTCTAACCAACGCCGTTTCAGTACTATGCAATGGCTTAAAAGCAGATTGAAATTTCTCAGCAATATTGTTCGTGTCCAAGTACGCCTGGAGCTAGGAGAGAACTAGTCTCTCCAGGATCTTGGACAAGAACGAAAGCTTAGAGATCAGTCTGTAGTTTAAAAGGTCATAACAGTCGGAGTTTCTTTTTTTGGAATCGGGTGGACTACAGCATGCTTAAAAGCCAAAGGAGCACAGCCTGAGAGCAAGGAAAAGTTTATAAGAAATAGGATACTAGGTCCAATTACATCAAAACAGTCCTTAGCTATGCGAGATGGAAGAATGTCAAGCACAGTATTGGTGTTATTCATTTGATCGACTAGCCGCTTAAGAGACAAAGGTGACACAGGCTCAAACTGGTGGAAAGTTGAAATGCACTCAGGAATGGGGAGAGGACATAAAACAGGGGGAAGGGAGGACTTAAGAGATGAGACCTTATCTACAAAGTAAATTTGAAATCGCTCACAAAGAGCCTGAGAATAAAGTAAAGGCATGTCCGGGGAAGGGTTAACCACTGAGTTAAAAATTTTAAATAAGGTGCGGGGGTTATGGCCATTGGCCAGGATGATTTTGGAGATTTTGGCCATTTTAGCAGCGCTTTGGAATTTTAAGCGGCTAGTCCGTAGCATGTCATAAGAAACCTGAAGCTTATCTTTTTTCCACCTTCTCTCAGCGCGCCGACACACACGATGTAGAGCGCGCGTAGTGTCATTAAGCCAACACTGAGAGTAGGTTCTAGGGCGCTTCATTTTAATAGGGGCAACAGTATCAAGGATAGAAGAAAATAACGATAACAAGGTATTAGGACAGTCATCAACGGAGCGAAAAGAACAACAGTCGGGAGTGACAGATGCAGAATACAAGAAAGACATAGAGAAGTTTGACACCGCTTCAGCATTGATTACACGTAGCGGGCGAAGGGCCGCATGATGTAGTTCATTAGTGCATAAGCCAGTATCAAATATAACTGGGAAATGATCCGAGATCCCAGCGTCACTTATATCCTTGATACAAATGTCCAGACCATGTGAAAAAAACTAGTGCAAAGTATGTCCTTTAACATGAGTTGGGTCATTAACCCACTGAGCCAGGTTAAAAGAGTCAGTTAAAGCAAGGAAGTCTTTAGCAAATGGGTCATCCTTACAGCAAGTGTGTATGTTAAAATCACCAACAATGAGAACACAATCAAACTTAAAAAGAACGGAGCCTAGGAGATCAGCAAAGTCCGTGATAAAACATTTGTTATATTTAGGCGGTCGGTAAATCACCACGCAGTGTGGTCGTGGATGCAGTCATCTCCAATAACTGGACTTCAAAACTAGAGTAGGTAGGTGAGGGTAGCTGCCGAACTGCGTATGAATTTAAACCGAGGCTACGCCGCCACTCCTACCAGTAAGCCTTGGTGAGCTAAAAGCGACACAATCCGATGGAAGAAGTTCGGTAAAAGGGATAAACTCACCAGGACGAATCCAGGTTTCAGTCAGGAATAAAGCATCAATCCCATTAGTGGAGAGGAAGTCATTTAAGAGAAAAGTCTTATTGACCAGCGACCTGACATTAAGCAATGCCATCTGTGTCCTAGGGGCTAAATCGCCACGGGTGGAGCATCGTAGGACACTTAGGTTGCTTCGGCAAACGCCGCGTCGGAGTGATGTTATCCAAACCCGAGCAGGAAAACATGCCACAGGAAGGGCAGGGTAGGCTTCATGGTCAGCCGAGCAGATCCAACGGTGGGTGAGCAGCTTAGCATCAGAGCGCTCCTGGGAAGGAGGGAGAAAAGATAAAATATCCAGGCTGGCATGTGGGTAGCCTGTGGCTCTGGCTTTAAAGTAGACCCTGAGGCGAACGCGACGGCCACTCCCTCTACCGCGTTTCCTGTAGCGTTTCTTGTGTAGATTTGGAATAGGTAGGTGGAAGAAGCCGGTCAAAGGGTCCAGTCGGGGCAGGATGGCGTCGCCCAGGTTCCAGCAAGGATCAGCCCGAGAGGAATGGGAGAGTCTTAGATTTAAAAGTGTTTGCCTGTCGTATGTAATCAGTGCACAGCCATTAGATGAGCATACAGCTAAGAGGATAAAAAGTACAATGCCAAGGTCCATAAAAGAGCCTAGAGGGGGTAAAAAGCAACGAAACAGATACAGCCGAGGACTGCAAGCCACGTACACTGGCGCCATCTTGGATGTAGTCCCTTCAAGCAGATGCTACCTATCATTGCAATTTGTAAGATTGTCAGGGCTGAGTACAATAACCTCAGTTTGATCTAAGGCCTGTATATGAAGCAGGAATTGGGCATATAGAAATAAGTTCAGGGCTAACCCTGGGTTTTCTGTAGTGGCTGCTTTGATTCTGGTTTAACCAAAGCATGCACCTCCCCTCGTCTGCAGAAAGGATGATGATGTTATTGTTTCTGCTGTTGCTGTGATCAGTTCCACTGGTGGGATTTGTCTCAGCATCACAGTTCAACCCTTTTACAAGGATGTTTGTCTCTGCTTGGCTGCGTCGTCTGTCAGACACATTGTTCACCCATTTGTCCCCGTCCTCGCTGTGGCATCCTTCTCTTGTTGGTCTCAGCCATTGCTGCTGCCGTGTGATTGGCTGGTTACACATTTGTAACTGAACATGGGTACCTAATAAAGTGGCCAGTGAGTGTATAATAAGGTGGACTTGTATGACAATAATAGATGAATAATAATTATGACAGTAACAATGAGACTGTACAAAGTGCAATATTAGAATATGAAGGAATCCAAAGTAAAAGTGTGAATAAAAAGTTGAGAGAGCAGATGATTGTGTTGTTTCTTATAAAGGCTTGTGTGTGTGCGCTTTCCTGTGTGTGTCCTTGTGTCAATGGAGCTGAATCAGTGTGTTAGAGAAAGTGCTCCTCTGCTGTGCCGTCATCGAGTGGATGCTTCTTTTAAAGTTGGAACTCATGTTTTTATGATCTGCTTCATTTCATTGAACCTTTATTTCTAACCATGAAGTCCCTTTGAGGTTAAAGTCTGCTGGTTAGGTTTAGGCTGTTATTGTGCTTCAGGTTGAAATATGAGGAGTAAGGAGTGGGGCTGGTTACCCCTCACAACCCTCACCATAACACATACATCACAGGACTCAGTGTTTACCACAAAAACTCCAATGAAATGATCAATGAGAAACCCGTCAGTGTGATGCTTCCAGTACAACAGCACCTCTGAGTGTGTGTGTTTACCTCTCAGACTAACTCCACCCTGACATCTAGAAGATGGAGGAAGAGGATAGAGCAGCATCTGCAGCATCCAGCTGTGTGTCTGTGAGGAGTGACGACTCCAAAGACAGACCTCCAGGGTTCAGTGATGAACCTGCAGCAATAATGTAAGAGAGCTGCTAACTCATTTATACTCAGAGTGTAAATAATGATCCCGATCACTTTTTAATTTGTGAAAATCAGTTTCATGTTTCAGATTTTTGACTAAAATGTCTCCTGACAGTGAAAGTTTTTATGAAACAAATGAAATTGATTTGTCCTGATTTCCTTTAAACGTCTCTGCAGCTAAAGGAGAAAATCTGTGATCTAATCTAAGAGGCCTGTTCAGGAAACATTACTTGATCTGTTTGTCTGCTGACTCATTTATAGTTGTGTTTTTAAGTCTGTGATCACTTTACAATTTTCCATCTTTCTGCATAAAGATGATCTAAAACTTCACAAAAGTCCTAAAAGTAGATAAAAAAAAAACCCCCAATGAAACAAATGAGAGAAGAATATTGGACTTGGTCATGAATGTTTTGAATAAGTGATCCAGTATAAAACCTACTTTTACATTAAAAAAGATAATTTATTTATATTTGAGTTGCTTTTATTTTTATGAGAACATGTTTGTGGAAGTGTGTCTGTGTGTGGTCAAAGGAGGTTTGTGAGGATCTGAGAGAAACAGTATATCTGGTGTTAATCAGGCTGGAACATGTTCTAACCTCTGAGGGCGGAGCCTCACTGAATAGTTTCCATGGATGGATCATAGATAAGAGGAGAAAATACAAGACTATTAATGCCATCCTCAAAAGAGGTCGATCACCAAAGGTCACTGTAAGGTGTGCAATAGTCTGAGGTCCCAAAGATCCACAATCGATGAGAAACAGCTAAAGTGTTCAGTGAAGGGTCATCATAGTAGAATTTCAGGAAAATACTCAATACTTGATTCTATTTTTGATGCAATGGGAGAAGAAAAATGACAGAACACTTTTAAAAATAAGGATTAGAATATTACAAACTATATTGTTAAGTTTCCTGTTGTAGTACAAAAATATATTAACATAACTGTATATAGAACAGAAGGCAGCACCAAAAAACAAAAAGACTATTTTTAAGCTGTCTGAGGTAGTGAGTCAACATGTCACACTGGGTCAAAGGTCAGGGAGTAAAAGTGTGTTTTAAAGGAGGTTTAAAGGCAGCAAGTGAAGTACCCTGACATGGTAAATCTTTCCATAACAGGACAACCATAATGTTTGTTGTCTCACTCCCACATTAACCTTGTGTTTTATTATTAGTCACAGCAGCTAGCAGCTACCTTAATGCTAGCTTAGCACACTGCCAGTGTTGCCAACTTAGCCACATTGTCGCTATATTTAGCGAATTTTCAGAACCCCTTAGTGACTTTTTTTTCTAAAAAGCGATTAGTGACAAATCTGGCGACTTTTTCTGGTGTTATTGGAGACTTATGACCATTTTTTGACATGAAAGCACGTATCGCTCTTGCTCCCAACAAGCAGCGGGTGCTGCCGTGGACACCTTGCCCATCCCAAAGTGGTCACAGGTGGTGGATAGTCCTCACGCAGCAGTCGCCCCCAGCTGCTGTCAGAGCAGATGTTTAACCCACGTGTCCAAACTGCAAATGAATCCCGCATGAGCGAAGCCGCTGCTCCCACCCTGCATACATTTTTCTTTGTCTAAAATAAATCACTGCACTAAAATACATCATTCCAATCATTGCATACTTAGAAATCGGATGTCCTTGCAGAGCCTTAACTTCATGTTATACATCCAATATGGACTGAAGCTGTCTGCTGAGGCTTGCTATGAACACGAGCTGCCTGATAATGTTTGTTTTTGGCACATCAGCTGCTTACTTATTTAAGTCAAGTGTTACAGTAGCTGAACCTGCCGTAGAGAATCTTGACCAAAATGAAGATGACCCACTCTTTCTGTGAGCCAGCACAGCCTCTGTGTGTGGAGGAACGTCTAAAAAACCCCAAAACAATTAGCCTGAATCAGGATCAGACTGATCCTAGTTAATTATTATGAACTATAATTAATTAACTCTTGTTGAAACTGGAGCTTTACTGACCTCCTCTCCGTGAATCGCTACCTTATCGTGGTGGAGGGGTTTGTGTGTCCCAGGGATCCCAGGGGCTATGTTGTCTGGGGGCTTTTGCCCCCTGGTAGGGTCTCCCATGGCAAATTGGTCCTGGGTGAGGGACCAGACAAAGAGCGATTCAGAAGACCCTTATGAAGAGATCATCGAGGGAACAGTTTAGAATAGAATAGCCTTTATTGTCATTGTACAGGGTACAACGAAATTGGAGTGCCACTCCCTTGGTGCAAAAATACAATAATAAATATAAATGTAAAATATAAAAGGTACATTAAAACAAACAATAGTAAGTACGATATATACAGGATAGCAGCATTAATATAATGACAGTATGAGTAGCAGCATAATAATTGACGGTGACAGTATGGTGTAGCTAAGCAGTTTCAATTGTTTTTGTGCTTATTTACTATGGTGATAGCTCTGGGAAAGAAGCTATCCCTGAATCTGTTTGTTCTGGTCTTATGTGACCTGTACCGTCGGCCTGATGGTAATAGTTCAAACACTTGATTGCTGGGGTGAGAATGGTCCTTGATGATATTGCCAGCTCTGCTGAGGTACCGCGAGTTTGCAATGACCTCTAGGCTGGGCAGAGAGCAGCCAGTGATCTTCTGGGCTGTGTTGATGACCCTCTGCAGTGCTTTCCTGTCTGCAGCTGAGCACCCTGCATACCATGTTGTTATGCCGTACGTTAGGATGCTCTCTATGGTGGCTCTGTAAAATGTCACCAGCAGCCTCTCCTCCAGGTTGTTCCTCCTGAGCACTCTCAGAAAGTGGAGACGCTGCTGGGCCTTTTTTACCACAGCCGTGGTATTTGCAGACCAGGAGAGATCATCAGAGATCTGCACACCCAGAAACCTCATGGAGTGTACCCTCTCCACACAGCTCCCGTGAATGTACAGTGGGGCCGGGTCTGCTCTGCCCTTCCTGAAGTTGAAGATAAGTTCTTTAGTTTTCGTGGTGTTCAGTTGGAGGTTATTAACTGAACACCACTCAGTTAGTCTGTTGACCTCATCTCTGTAGTCCGACTCATCCCCCCTTGAGATGAGTCCAACCACGGTGGTGTCATCCGCAAACTTTATGATGGTGTTTGAGAGATGGGTAGGGGAGCAGTCGGATGTGTAGAGCGTAAACAGGAGGGGACTCAGAACACATCCTTGTGGAGACCCGGTGCTGAGAGTGATGGTGCTGGACAGGTGGGGGCTGAGTCTGACAGACTGTGGTCTATTTGTCAGGAAGTCCTTGATCCAGAGGCAGATGGGGGTGGAGAGTCCCAGGTGAGACAGTTTCTGGACCAGGATCTCTGGGATGATATGATTGAATGCTGAGCTGAAGTCCAGAAAGAGCATTCTCACATAGCTTCCTCGGTTTACCCTGCCCGGGATAGGGTTACCGGGGCCCCGCCCTGGAGCCAGGCCCGGGGAGGGTGCCCGAGGGCGAGCGTCTGGTGGCCGGGCCTTAGTCCATGGGGCCCGGCCAGGCACAGCCCGAAGAGGAGACATGGGCCCATCCTCCCGCAGGCCCACCACCCGCAGGAGGCGCCATAGGGGTCGGGTGCATTGTGTGCCGGGTGGCGGCCAGGAGCGGAGGCCCTGGCGGACTGATCCCCGGCTGCCAAGACTGGCAATAGGGACATGGAATGTCACCTCTCTGGTGGGGAAGGAGCCTGAGTTAGTGCGTGAGGTTGAGAGGTACCGGCTAGATATAGTCGGGCTCACCTCTACGCATGGCTTGGGCTCTGGAACCAGTCTCCTGGAGAGGGGCTGGACTCTGTCTCAGTCTGGAGTTGCCCCTGGTGAGAGGCGGCGGGCTGGGGTGGGTATTTTAATATCCCCTCGGCTTGCTGCCGGTACGTTGGGGTTTTTCCCGGTGGATGAGAGGGTTTGTTCCCTGCCCCTTAAGTTTGGGGAACGGGTTCTGACTGTCATCTGCGCTTATGCGCCGAGTGGCAGTTCAGAGTACCCAGCCTTCTTAGATTCCCTGGAGGCGAGGGGGGGGGGGGTGCTGGAAGGTGCTCCACCTGGAGACTCTGTTGTCCTGCTGGGAGACTTCAATGCTCACGTGGGTAACGACAGCGAGACCTGGAGGGGCGTGATTGGGAGGAACGGCGTCCCTGATCTGAACCCGAGCGGTGTTTTGTTATTGGACTTCTGTGCAAATCACAGTTTGGCCATAACGAACACCTTGTTCGAACATAAGAGTGTCCATAAGTGCACGTGGCACCAGGACGCTCTAGGCCGCAGGTCGATGATCGATTTTGTAATCGTATCACCAGACCTGCGACCATATGTTCTGGACACTCGGGTAAAGAGAGGGGCTGAGCTGTCAACTGATCACCACCTGGTGGTGAGTTGGATCAGGTGGCCGGGGAGGACGCTGGACAGACCCGGTGCACCTAAACGCGTAGTGAGGGTGTGCTGGGAACGTCTAGCAGAGGCCCCAGTCCGCGAGATCTTCAACGCACACCTCCAGCAGAGCTTCAACAGCATTCCGAGGGAGACTGGGGACATTGAGTCCGAATGGACCATGTTCAGTGTCTCCATTGCTGAAGCTACTGCATTGAGCTGCGGCCGCAAGGTGGTTGGTGCCTGCCGTGGTGGTAATCCCCGAACCAAATGGTGGACACCAGAGGTGAAGGGAGCCACCAGGCTGAAGAAGGAGTCCTATCGGGCTTGGTTAGCCTGTGGGACTCCGGAGGCAGCCGACAGGTATCGACAGGCCAAGCGGAATGCGGCTCGGGCAGTGGCTGAAGCAAAAACTCGGGTATGGGAGGAGTTCGGAGAGGCCATGGAAAAAGACTTTCGGACTGCTTCAGAGAGATTCTGGCAAACCGTCAGGCGTCTCAGGAGGGGAAAGCGGTGCTCTACCTGCACTGTGTATAGTGCTGGCGGAGCGCTGCTGACGTCGACTGAGAAAATTGTCAGGCGGTGGAAGGAATACTTCGAGGACCTCCTGAATCCCACTGACACGTCTTCTGAGGAGGAAGCAGAGTCTGGGGATGAGGGGAATGACCCGCCAATTTCCGGGGCCGAGGTCACTGAGGCAGTTAAACAGCTCCTTGGTGGCAGAGCCCCTGGTGTTGATGAGGTCCGCCCCGAGTTCCTGAAGGCTCTGGACGTTGTAGGGCTGTCCTGGTTGACACGCCTCTACAATGTTGCGTGGAGATCAGGGGCAGTAACCCTGGACTGGCAGACTGGGGTGGTGGTCCCCATCTTTAAGAAGGGAGACCGGAGGGTGTGTTCCAACTACAGGGGGATCACACTCCTCAGCCTCCCTGGGAAAGTCTATGCCAGGGTGCTGGAAAGGAGAGTTCGTCCGCTAGTCGAACCTCGGATACAGGAGGAACAATGCGGTTTTCGTCCAGGTCGCGGAACACTGGACTAGCTCTTTATCCTCTCAAGGATACTTGAGGGTGCATGGGAGTTTGCCCAACCAGTCTACATGTGTTTTGTGGACTTGGAGAAGGCATTTGACCGTGTCCCTCAGGGTGTCCTGTGGGAGGTGTTGCGGGAGTATGGGGTGTCTGGCCCATTGCTACGGGCCATTCGATCCCTATACAACCGTTGCAAGAGCTTGGTTCGCATTGCCGGCAATAAGTCGGACTCATTCCCGGTGGGTGATGGGCTCCGCCAGGGCTGCCCTTTGTCACCGGTTCTGTTCATAATTTTTATGGACAGGATTTCTAGGCGCAGCCAAGTGGCGGAGGGCTTTCACTTTGGTGGCCTCAGAATCTCATCTCTGCTTTTTGCGGATGACGTGGTTCTGTTGGCTTCATCAGGTGAAAGCCTCCAGCTCGCACTGGAACGTTTCACAGCTGAGTGTGAAGCAGCGGGAATGAGGATCAGCACCTCCAAATCTGAGGCCATGGTTCTCAGCCGGAAAAGGGTGGAGTGCCCACTCCGGGTCGGGGATGAGTTCCTGCCCCAAGTGGAGGAGTTCAAGTATCTCGGGGTCTTGTTCGCGAGTGATGGGAGAAGGGAGCCGGAGATCGACAGACGGATTGGGGCTGCGGCTGCAGTAATGCGGACGCTGCACCGGTCCGTCGTGGTGAAGAGGGAGCTGAGTGTAAAAGCGAAGCTCTCAACGTCCCTACCCTCACCTATGGCCACGAGCTGTGGGTAGTGACCGAAAGAACGAGATTGCGGATACAAGCGGCAGAAATGAGCTTCCTCCGAAGGGTGGCTGGCCTCTCCCTTAGAGATAGGGTGAGAAGTTCGGCCATCCGGGAGGGGCTCAGAGTAGAGCCGCTGCTCCTCCGCATCAAAAGGAGCCAGCTGAGGTGGTTCGGGCATCTGACAAGGATGCCTCCTGGGCGCCTCCTGGGTGAGGTGTTCCGGGCATGTCCCACCGGGAGGAGGCCCCGGGGCAGATCCAGGAAATGCTGGAGAGATTATATCTCTCGGCTGGCCTGGGAACGCCTTGGTGTTCCCCCGGATAAGCTGGAGGAGGTGGCTGGGGAGAGGGAGGTCTGGGCTTCTCTGCTTAGGCTGCTACCCCCGCGACCCGGCCTCGGATAAAGCGGATGAAGATGGATGGATGGATGGAGGATCAGACTAGCTCCCATCATTTTTTCACACTGCCACTGTTTTTTCTATTGTCTCTTTTTGGTCCATTTAGATTGTTAATGTAGTTTGTTAACAACGTTATGGGTAAAATGTTCTTCTTTCACTGTTACTTTTTGTGGATCACAAAGCTTAAAACTATTTAAAACCACACACACACACAAAATAAAAGTACCTCCACCAGAGTTTCGGCTCACTTTTGCCGGTCCAAGCCGGGATAAAGAAGCAGGGTTGGAATTGTGACATAAAAAAACAATAATTGCTAAAAGAAATGTAATTTGTAGTTCTAAGTATATTCTAAATGCATTTAGCGTGTTTTTTTACTCACTTTGTCTCTTCCACAATGTTATTTATCTCTCCTACAGCGTCAGTTACAATGACTTAAGCATGACCAATTATGCAAATTAGGCGATGACATCGTTTAGTGACTTCTAGCGACTTTTAGGACAGCCAATAGCGATTTTCCTTACTGAGGAGTTAGCAACACTGCAGACTGCTAATGTGGCTATGGGCTAAAGGTACTTTGGGAGGCTCCCTTATTTCCACAGGGGTTGCGACAGTAGTTGGATCCATGTGTTTGATGGTTCCTGATGCAACCCTTCCAGTTATCTGGGTTTGGGACTGGCAGCAGTAGACTCACTGAGGTTTGTGGCCTCAGCTAACTGCTAATATTTTAATAGCTAACATTAACATGTGTGCCAGACAGGTTAACGTTTATAATGAACTATAATTAATTAACTCTTGTTGAAACTGGAGCTTTACTGACCTCTGAACAGAGAAAATCAAAATCAAAGATCTTCCCTGAATTAAAAGGAAGGAAACAACAATTTATCCTACATGGTGAAACTGACGGTTTATGGTGTTTGGGTCTATTTTTCTGTATTTATGCAGATAAACTGTAAACTCAGATGAATTATACCATCAAATTTTAAAGGAAAATATCAGGATGAGTGTCTGTGAGCTGAGTCATCAGAAACATTAGAAGGATGATGTTCTAGAAAGGCCAAGTGACCTGAACCCAACAGAAATGTTTGAGAAGCATGTGAAGCGAGCAGTTTTTCCCAGAGCTGCAGCTGCTCTGTGTGCAGAGATGAGCTCAGATTCCTGCTTTGATTTATCAACAGTCACAGACAGGGCTGGACTGGGACAAAAAATCAGCCCGGGCATTTTGACTAGAGACCAGCCCACCAGGTATTATAGGAAAAACCATAAAGCCTTTGAATGAAAACAAACGTCGTTGTGACAGTGATGTACACTGTCTTGTTGGTACATATGTATCAATCTAATAAACTTAAACCTACACCATCCTCTCTATTCTGGTATTCTAAATAGTACTTAGCCGAAACCCAAAGACTGCTTGGTTGAGTTAACTTCCTGAACTATCTACAACATATGGTGGAAACCTGAAATTAAGACAGAGAAGACTAGAGGTGAGACATGACCATTACTGAATATTAAAAATAATAAATGACAGATTTAGTGATATTTTTATAAACTATTTATTTACCACATCAATAAACAGCATGGCAGGGCAAAATATTTTTTCTAACATGGCAACCTTTTAAAAGTGAAAGGAGACAGAAAGACAGGTGAGAAAGAATAAAACTTAACTGACTTTTTGATGGCATTTTACACAAAGTACTAGTACAGTATCTAGAAAATGTGGGAAAATACTGGCATCATGTACAGTACTTTCTTCTGAAGAAATTATGTTGGGACCCTGAAAAAAACTTACTATGCACAATAATGGATTTCTATAAATTTGACATCAGATGAAAACTTTGGTTGTAAGATTCGGATAATTATTTGTTAAAAGCTAGAAATTTTAAATGAGAATAAGAAAGAAAAGTATTTCTTTGTGCCCCCCTTTCCCTGTTAATGCCCTACCTGGCCCCATGGCAAAACTTTGCTAGATCCGCCCCTGCACAGTTACCAGCTGTCAGCTACATAGAAAAGGATCCTGGTGTTATTTGTCTCTCAGAAACAGTTCATAACTTCCCTTCAACTCATTCATGTCACCTAAAAGGTAAACCTGTTTCTCCATCACCTGTTCAGCTCTGATGATTCAGTAAGGACATCTCCTGGTTTCATCTGCATGTTTCCCTCTCACCAGATAACCAAACCGATATCATGACCAGTAGCTTTTACGGCGGTGGCTCCAACAAACATCAGCTGATACTAGAAAGTAATATTAAATCAATTCTAACAACAGCTTATCAAGTTTAAAGGCACTTCTGCTGTTTAATGCGCCCTCCGCTAGTTTCCTCTTTCTGGCGCAAAGCGGGAGATAAACAAGCAAGAGAGATGGGACTTGCGGCAGAAATGCCGATCAGCTGATCATTGATCAGTTTCATGATTGAAGTAGCAGCAGGAGAGGGAGGGGGGAGAATGAGAGAAGAAGAGGCAGCTGACAGCGTAAAGACACAGAATAACTCCAGCTTTTTGTCTTTTTTTTTATTGTAGCTGAAGTACGGGACAAATTGCGTTTTATTTTCAGCTCAATACGAAACTCGTAATATTAACTCTGAATATCAGAGGATTCCCTTTTTTACGGGACGGTGGGCAATCTCTACTAACTAACCATATGAATAAAATAAAGTTCACCAGTAACATCATAGCACCCACCCAGCTGTATAGAAACTCTGTCATGCTAGCTAGTACACAGTACGAGTTATTGTAACTGACTGTAAAAAGTTAGCACAACGAAAATAAACTCCACCTAGGGCTGCTCGATTATGGCAAAAATGATAATCACGATTATTTTCACTGAAATTGAGATCTCGATTATTTGACGATATTTATTTAACAATAACAATGTATTGAATAATGGCTTTAAAGATGTCAAAAAATAATATAAAATAGTGTGCAAATACTGATAACAGTGCAAATGTTTGCAATATAAAAAATAAATGAAAAATGTAAACATCTGTGTTTAGTGAACTTCAAAATACTGCATAATACTGGTTGTTCACTGTGTTAATTGAGCAGTGGTCTTTGGCAAGGAAAACGTTACCGCGTTTGTTATCTCCTTGTGTCTCTGGGAGCTGGTGGGATATTTAGTCGCGTTGTACAGGGTAGCGTGAATGGAGGTCTGTGAGGATGAAGCAGGTGTTGTCAAGAGTTTTTTCTCTATGTTCCTTCATTGTTTGATCGTATGTCACTTTGTGAGCGGTCTTCAAATGATTGAATAAATTTGTAGTGTTGCTCTGTGGTGCAGCTACGACACCGTAGCAAAGTTTCCACACTAGGTCTACTTGATCCACGTCTGACTCCGCAAACCCATAATGTTTCCACACCACTTAAGTCGTTTTACCTCTCTTTTCAACCAACAGCATTCTTTCTTCAGCTGCCATTATCCTCTCCTCACCAAATAACTTCTGCTTAGCTTTCCGAGCTTTCCGAGCTTCCCTCGGGTCCTCTTAATTGTTGTGACGCGTGTTCAAAACGCAGAGAGGTGCGCTCGATTTGCCACACGGAGCAGCGCGAGAGGAGGAGCTAATAATCGGCTCAGTCATTTTTAATGATCGTTGAAAGCCCAGATCGTAATCACGATTAAAATTCGATTAATTGAGCAGCCCTAACTCCACCTAAACTTGGTTTATATCTGACCCAGATAGACTGCAGGTCATAACTTCTTACCTGAAGCTCATTTCACCTGACAGTCGGACCGGCGGCCGCCTTGGGTCTCTCCACCTCCACCTCCCCTTTCCCCCATCCACCTGCTGGCCTCCACCACTTGCTAATTTTACTGAATCTGTGAAAGCTCCACCATAGCCACTACCAAACAATTGAGTTATTTTTACACGTCTGCCAGCATCTGTCCAATCCGCCACCTTTACACGGTTACGAAAAAAAGACAACAACAACAAAACATCAGCCCATTTAAAACAAAAAGTTATCATCGGGCATTTGCCCGGTATGCCCGATGGCCAGTCCAGCTATGGTCACAGAAATGTAGACTTGTAATTATTGCTGCAGTATGGTCACGGCAGATACTGGAAGCAAAGTTTCACATAAACATATATTACGAAAATGAACAATCACTCGTTTAAATCCCAGCTTTTTTCTTCTTCATGGAAAAGACGACTTTTTCTTCCTGTCACAGTTTATCTGTTAATTTATTAATTAATAACACTGAAAGAGTTTCTGTCATATTTCCCCTTGAATATCACCTTATTAGGGCGGCATTATGACATAAACCTCCTCCAAAGAATGAAAAAATAAATGATGATAACAATAACATGATTAAAAAGCAGAGGTCAGAGTGGTAGAATGGTCACACGGGGATCCACGTGTGGTTCAACTGCATTTGGTGATGTGACTAAAACACATCTTTAAAATCATCCCACAAATGATTTAAAAGACTTTAGTTTCCAACAGAGAGTCTAAATTTAACCAACGGGAGACAATTAATCTGCAACATGATCCTAGTGAAGCGACACTTCCTCAGAGCTGCACATAAAGACCGATGTTAACTGTTCAGCTCAGAGGACGACTTGTTTTAAAATGAGGTTGGAGCTCATTGTCTCCTTTACTAGGGTTACTTTACTTGGTCACCGTGTGAGTTTCTTTTAAATGAACCAAATTCTTTTATTTCTTGGTTGTTGCATATTTAACCTCTAGAGTCAGGAATGGAGGAGATAAGGCCCCGACAATATAGCGTTGTAGCTGTGGTTCAGTTTAGAGTAAGTTTCCATGGATAAATGTAAGTCAGTAAACTGGAAACATGGTTGTGTTAAAACGCAGAAAAGATATGTTTCCTCTATTTTTTTTCCTAATGAGTAGAATCAAAGGAAGCATCACTTTGATTCCAGATTGAATGCTGAATTCAAACAGAAGTTTCTCCACTTTGACTTTTCCCTGTGACCATCAGAGCTTCTGCACAGTGTCATCAAATCTGGATGTTTGTCACTAACAGTAAATGATTTTAGTGATAAAGAAATGTTTTTGCAGAGAAAGTAAGAGGAGTGGTGTTTGTGAGGAGAAGCAGCTGTCCTGCTGTGCTTTGTGTCAGGACGTCCTGAAGGATCCAGTCTCTACCAGCTGTGGACACTGGTTCTGCAGACAATGCATCTCCTCATACTGGGACCAGTCTGCTTCATCAGGAGACTCCTCCTGTCCCCAGTGTGGAAAAAGATCCAGAACCAGAGTTGGACTGCAGACAGCCAGTCAGAGCAGCTGTGTACAAAGTAAGACTGAACATCTGTCTGCTGATGGACTCATTTCTGAAAACTGGACTTCTTCTTGTGTTGTTCAGACATTGAAGAGTTTTCTTTCTGTTTTTCTTTCTTTCAGCAGATGTTGGTCTGCAGGAGGTTTTAGATGAACAAAAGATCAGTCTGAGGAGGAGATGTGAACGTGTGACTGAAGGAAGTGATGAAACAGGAAGTAGAACCCTCCTCAACAGGATCTACACTGAGCTCTACATCACAGAGGGACAGAGTGAAGAGGTTCATACCCAACATGAGGTGAGGCAGCTGGAGACAGCTTCCAAGATGGACGCCCTCCATGACACTCCAATCAGGTGCCAGGACATCTTTAAAGCCTTACCTGACCAACAGAGACCCATCAGAGTGGTTCTGACCAACGGCGTCGCTGGTGTTGGAAAAACCTTCTCAGTGCAGAAGTTCACTCTGGACTGGGCAGAGGGCTTGGAGAACCAACATGTCAATGTGGTGATTCTGCTTTCATTCAGGGAGCTGAACCTGATCAGAGATGAGCAGTACAGTCTTCTGGAGCTGCTCCATGTTTTCCATCCAACATTACAGAAGGTCACAGCAGAGAAGCTGGCTGTCTCTCAGCTTTTGTTCATCTTTGACGGCCTGGATGAAAGCAGACTTTCATTGGATTTCACCAACAGGAAGCTGGTGTCTGATGTCACACAGAAGTCATCAGTCAGCCAGCTGCTGACAAACCTCATCCAGGGGACTCTGCTTCCCTCGGCTCTCGTCTGGATAACTTCCCGACCTGCAGCAGCCAATCAGATCCCTCCTACATGTGTTGACAGGCTAACAGAAGTACGAGGCTTCACTGATGCCCAGAAGGAGGAGTACTTCAGGAGGAGATTCAGTGATGAAGAGCTGTCCAGCAGAATCATCTCCCACATGAAGACATCCAGGAGCCTCCACATCATGTGTAGAATCCCAGTCTTCTGCTGGATCACTGCTACAGTTCTGGAGCACATGTTGACTACAGAGCAGAGAGGAGAGCTGCCCAAGACCCTGACTGACATGTACTCACACTTCCTGCTGGTTCAGACAAAGAGGAAGAAGAACAAGTACCATGAGGGACCTGAGACGAGTCCACAGGAGCTGACGGAGGCTGACAGGGAACTTCTTCTGAAGCTGGGAAGGCTGGCGTTTAAAAATCTGGAGAAAGGAAACATCATGTTCTACCAAGAAGACCTGGAGCAGTGTGGTCTGGATGTGACAGAGGCCTCGGTGTACTCAGGAGTTTGTACAGAGATCTTCAAAAGAGAGTGTGTGATCTTCCAGAAACCAGTCTACTGCTTTGTTCATCTGAGCATTCAGGAGTTTCTGGCTGCAGTCTACATGTTCCACTGTCACACCAACAGGAAGACAAAGGAGCTGAAGAACTTCCTCGGAAAAACATGCAAAGCATTATCTCTGGGTAATTTCTTGAAGATATTGATTGTGAAATCGCTGAGAATTGAAAATGGCCACCTGGACCTGTTTGTTCGTTTCCTTCATGGCCTCTGTCTGGAGTCCAACCAGAGACTCTTAGGAGGTCTGCTGGGTCAGACAGAGAACAGTCCAGAAATAATCCAGAGAGTCATCGACAACCTGAAGAAGATCAACAGTGATAAAATCTCTCCTGACAGAAGCATCAACATCTTCCACTGTCTGATGGAGATGAACGACCTCTCAGTACATCAGGAGATCCAAGAGTTCCTGAAGTCAAAGAAGAGATCAGAGAAGGAACTCTCTGAGATTCACTGCTCAGCTCTGGCCTTCATGCTGCAGATGTCAGAGGAGGTTCTGGATGAGTTGGACTTGCAGAAGTACAATACATCAGAGCGGGGACGACTGAGACTGATACCAGCTGTGAGGAACTGCAGAAAGGCTCGGTGAGTCCAGATGTAGATTGCTATGTACACAAATATGCTTGCAATTTAACTTTCATTTAGTTTCTTTTACTGCTTACAACACTCTGTGATTGTATTGTGTGATTGTACTCTCAGATCAGTGAATCCAATGGGTCAGTGGGCCATCTGAGGCACAAATTTGAACACTTTTACGAAACTTGCTGTAGTAAACTCATACTTGTAGCTGAGATGTAAGAGAGTTGAATGGGTTGAAGGGCCTGGAGGACAGAGGTTAACCAATCAGAAAGCAGAAGCCCAGACGCTGTCTCTCCTTTGCCTCACTAGCCTCACTAGGTTCCCTTCAACTCTATTAGTTCATCAGTTCTATGATTAATGAGGAAATTAAGTCAGACACAGAAATGGGTCAGTCCTCATTAGGAGCAGCAGCAGGAATGAGTGTGAATCCATGTGCTGCTGTGACATCAGCATTAGCTCACATATTTGACACATGTTCATTCCAGATGTCAGCAGTATCTTCTCACTCAGTTTGTCCCACTGTTGGCAGTAAGAGAGCACAGCTGGTTCACCTTTGAGCCCTCACTCTGAACCACAGCACTGTCACTCAGGGACATCAGTATATCACATTTTAAATCACACTAAACCAGAGTCTTCCTCAGCACCTTCATCCTCACTCACCATGTTTATTATAACAGTCGTACCTGACAGCAGCAGGTAGCAAACAGAGATCATCTTTCCCAGCTGGAACTCTTCACTGAGCTGAACTCATTCAAAAAATGTTCTGGAGACAGATTCAAAACAGGAAACACTACAAATGCATGTCTTCACTCTGACTCTGGATCTGATTCATCAGATTATGACGTCACTCTGTTTTGTCTTCACATGCATTCAGTCTGTGTTTATAATGCAGATTTTCTGCTTTAATAATAACACATTATATGTTTTCTATAATCACAGACTGACTCGGTGTGGACTCTCAGAGACTCACTGTGAAGTTGTGGCCTCAGCTCTGAAGTCCAACCCCTCCTATCTGACAGAGCTGGACATGAGTCTGAACAACCTGCAGGATTCAGCAGTGAAGCTTCTGTGTGCTGGACTGGAGAGTCCAAACTGTCGACTGGAGACTCTGAGGTGAGGTCACTGACTGCAGCTGTTGTGTTTTTCTATATTTCAGATCTTTGATTGATGTTTCTTAAGTTCATAAATGTTCAAGATGAAGACAAATGTGAAGAATTTTGAGTGGTTTCAGAAATGTTGTAACTTTCTAAATGACTGAACAAGTTTTTCCTTTTGGCTTCAAATAGAATAACCGACTTGGGGGGGGGTTAAAGAAAGACATGATTGCCAGAACTAATAAAAGGGAAGTTAGGAGCCGTGATGATATTCATGGAATCAGAAGCTGCTATGGCTGCTACAGAGACAACCCACACAGCTGCTGTGGTGAGGTGTGTGTTAAAGCAGAGGAACACAGAGCAGCCTAACACAGGCCCAAACATGACAACAAAGCAGGATTCAGGCTCTGTGAGAGGATTTCAAACAGAAGCTGGAGAAGAGAAAGGACTCTGTTGGAATGACTACAGAAAGAAGGCAGCTGAGACCAGTCCAAATGTTTCCATGGAGCCCAGTCTAACATTGATTTATACACTAATGTGCAGAATTGAATGGGAAAATGAATCCATAGTTTCGAATGTAGAAGTAGTTCTCAGTTCATTTACAGCATTTAGTACAGTTCACGAGGAAATGAGAAATGTTCAAAACAGCAGCTGAGAAGAAATCTGCTTCACAAAATTGGATCCAATTCCAATAGTTTGTGATGCACTTGAACGCAGCATGAGCAGTTCACTGCCTAACCCCACAGAGACTGTCAGTCTGGACTTTTCTTGATTTCTATTGGCTGTCAGTCATTATCCAACAATGAAAACAGGAAACAGAGACAGCTGGCCTTTAAAGTAAAAGCTGCTCTGTGTTGGCGGCAAAATTTAAGTGAAAGTGCTGGAAGCAAATTTGTGTGTGACTGTCTTTCAGTGTTTCTTTCACTTTGTAGACGGTCCCTGAGCACTGGTCTCACAGCTAGCTACACATAGCGACCAGTGTTGTTAGTCCAGATCAGAAAATGACTTGTTGGATTGAAAAATGAGCTTGTAGTTTGTCTGCTTTAATAATGTGACTGGAAAAATGTGTTGTTGGACTTCAAATAGGTTCATTTCTTTCCAACTATACCTTTAAAAGTAAAGCTATGTGGTTCCTTGAAGAAAAACATGATTTTTTACAAGTTTGTATGAGAAATACAGTATACGACTTTAATGTGAAAAGTTGAGATTTTTTTCTCTTGTTGTGTTTGTTTGAAGCTGCTTCCTTTTGGCTTCAGCTGTTTGGAGTTTCCATTTTCTAAACTTCTACATTCTGAAACTTTGTCAGCTCTGAGCAGATTATGAAACACTGAATGATTTCAAGCTCACACTTTGTCTAATAAACTTACATCTTTCATTCTTTATACAGATTGAAGCGCTGTGGTTTGTCAGAGATCGGCTGTGATTATCTGGCAGCAGCGCTGAAGTCCAACCCCTCCCATCTGAGAGAGCTGGACCTGTGGAGAAACAAGCTGCAGGATCCAGGAGTGAAGCATCTGTGTGGTTTCCTGGAGAGTCCAGGATGTGGACTTGAAACTCTGAGGTCAGTCAGCATGTTTTAGTTGTGCTGAGATGAATATGATGTGAAAGTTGTGCTGACACTAAACTGCAGACATCAGGCTGATATTATACTGATCCACACTGAGGATCTTCATGGTAAAGTCTGTTTTCTTCTTCTCTGGTTTAGTTAATTGACTGTAGCAGAACAATGTTCACATTTCAAACAGTGTTACTCAATGTATGGCCCACGGCCCTCCACAGGGTGCCGAGCGGCCTGCCGACCTTTCCTAATTCAGAGAGAGGGGACCCTGATTAACTGTCAGTGTTGGGGAGTAACGGAATACATGTACCGCCGTTACGTATTTAAAATACAAAATATGAGTAACTGTATTCCGTTACAGTTACCGTTTAAAAAGGTGGTATTTAGAATACAGTTACTTTGTTGAAATAAATGGATTACACGGCGGTACTTTCCTGTTTCGTATTGTCGCAGGTCAGGACTGTTTGGGTTTTGTTTGACAGCTATGTTCAGTTGTTCTAGGCGGCAGCGTTACGGTTGCCATGGTTACAGGATGACGCGCGCTCTCTGCGACTGTGTTTCCTGGGTGAGAGAGCGCCCTTTTGTTGTTGTTGTTGTGCTAAGCTGAATGCTACAGGCATAGCTCTAAAGAATGTAGCCTGATGGGCAGTGTAGTCCGTGCTGCAGGGAGAATGGACTACCATACCCGTTATGTGTCTGTGAGGGCAAGGACTAGTTGACAAGGAGAAGATGACCCTGTTAAGAGACACTCCCACTAGGGATTAAATACCTGGGACACTTTACCATTTGGTCCTTGAAAGGAAGAAGCTTCTCGGATGAAACATCTTAAAGAAACTTAAAGAAGTCCAATCACTTCTCTTCTCTAGCTCCTTAGAATACAAAGATCTGGAGGACTGAGAACATTCACAGAAAACATTTCATCATATTTCCTCATAACCCTCTTTTGTCTGACCATTTGCATTCCATTTGAATTTGCAATAAAGGATCCACAGAGTTTGGTGAAAATAATGATAGTGGATGTTTGTGTGAAAGTGCTGGAAGCAAATTAGTGTGTGATGTTCTTTCAGTGTTGCACTTTGTAGACGCTCCCTGAGCACTGGTCTCACAGCCAGCTGCACATAGAGACCAGTGTTGTTAGTCCAGGTCAGAAGATGACTTGTTGGAATGAGCTTGTAGTTTGTCTGCTTTAATAATGTGACTGGAAAAAGGTGTTGGACTTCAAATATGTCCATTTCTTTCACACTTCACCTTTAAAAGTGAAGCCATGTGGTTCCTGGAAGGAAAAACACGACTTTTTCATGTTTATGTGAGAAATATACAACATTAATATGAAAAATTGAGAGTTTTTTCTCTTGTTGTGTTTGTTTGAAGCTGCTTCCTGTTGGCTTCAGCTGTTTGGAGTTTCCATTTTCTAAACTTCTACATTCTGAACCTTCTTCTGCTCTGAACAGATTATGAAACACTGAATGATTTCAAGCTCACACTTTGTCTAATAAACTTACATCTTTCATTCTTTATACAGATTGGAGCTTTGTGGTTTGTCAGAGATCAGCTGTGATTATCTGGCAGCAGCGTTGAAGTCCAACCCCTCCCATCTGAGAGAGCTGGAACTGAGTAATGACTCCTGTACCGCGATTAACAACAACAACAACAAGCTGCATGATTCAGGAGTGAAGCAGCTGTGTGGTTTTCTGGAGATTCCACACTGTAGACTAGAGATTCTGAGGTCAGTCAGCATGTTTTAGTTGTGCTGAGATGAATATGATGTGAAAGTTGTGCTGACACTAAACTGCAGACGTCAGGCTGATATTATACTGATCCACACTGAGGATCTTCATGGTAAAGTCCATCACAGGGCCAACAGAGAGAGACAGAGAAGCCAATTTAGAAGCACCAATGAACCTAAGCAGCATTTCATTGGACTGTGGGAGAACATCCAACCTCCACAGAAAGGCCAACAAGCTTCAACCTACAACCTTCTTGCTTTAAGGCAGTAGTGCTAACCACTTTTCCCCATTTCAGCCCAAATCCTTCATCTTCCTGTTTCTGACTCCAGGCCAGCTCCACTAACACTTTCTCATCAGACACTGCCACCTAGTGGAGGAAGTCTTAGTTCCATTTGAAGCTTCAGATTACAGTTAGTTCCTTTACAAAGAGGTGGAGGTGGTGTGGCCACAGCACCATCATCACGGAGTGCCATAGGACACTTAACCTTTGTTTCCATATGCTGGGAACTTCCTGTTGTTCCAAGGAGGACTGGAAAATGTGTGAAAATCTTCCAGTCAGTTCCTCACAGCACACTTCAATCATTTCCCTCCCACAGCATCAGGACCAGGGCTTTTTCTCTCTTTGGTCCCACTAAGAGATTTCCACACAAACACCTCATCAGTGGGACTCTCAGAGCTACCAGCCCTTTGCTACAATCACAAAGCTCTTCATTGAAATCAATGATATCAAAGCTGGAATCAAATGAGTCCAAGTCTTCTGCTGATTCAGCATCACATTCATCTTTGCTCCTTGTTCTGCATCCCAACCATGGACTTCATTCCTTTCCAAGCCAGCCTTGAGTGTCCTTTATTCAGCTCATCCTCTGCTTTACTTTTAGACCTGATTTTAGCTGCTTTATCTCTCTTTCAACAAGTTTCTGTGCCTCAATCTTTTTCTTCTCTCCCTCATAACAAGACAGCTACCTGAGAACATGTTGGAGTGATTTACTAATCCAGGGCTGCTTATTGGGGAAAATACTTCCTGTTTCCAAAGTAATCCCCATTTTTCCCAGAAAGCAATGTCAGTAGAAATCGATGATCTAAGTGAGAACATGAGGCTTTAAAAAGTCCCAGTGGGTGCAGTCAAAGCAGTCCCTCAGTCCCAGTATAGAGTCTGTGGTCCAGACTGGAACAACTGTGTGCCCAGTTTGAGCTCTCTTCAGTCCTGTGATCTGACAGACCCAGAGGGGCCATCACATCACATTTAGAAGCTCCCCTAATGGAGCCACAACACATGTCCAACACTTAGTCTGTCTTGTTGGACCAACTGGAAGAAATGATTCAAGGACTTAGTCACAGAACAGAGATTCAAATCCCCAAAGTCCAACTGTGTGAAAGTGCTGGAAGCAAATGAGTGGGTGATGTTCTTTCAGTGTTGCACTTTGTAGACGCTCCCTGAGCACTGGTCTCACAGCCAGCTGCACATAGAGACCAGTGTTGCTAGTCCAGGTCAGAAGATGACTTGTTGGAATGAAAATGAGCTTATAGTTTGTCTGCTTTAATAATGTGACTGGAAAAAGGTGTTGGACTTCAAATATGTCCATTTCTTTTACACTTCACCTTTAAAAGTGAAGCCTTGTGGTTCCTGGAAGGAAAAACACGACTTTTTCAAGTCTTTTTCCTGTTTTTATGAGAAATGTACGACTTTAATGTGAAACATTCAGAGTTTTTTCTCTTGTTGTGTTTGTTTGAAGCTGCTTCCTGTTGGCTTCAGCTGTTTGGAGTTTCCATTTTCTAAACTTCTACATTCTGAACCTTCTTCAGCTCTGAACAGATGATGAAACACTGAATGATTTCAAGCTCACACTTTGTCTAATAAACTTACATCTTTCATTCTTTATATAGATTGGGACGCTGTGGTTTGTCAAAGATCAGCTGTGATTATCTGGCAGCAGCGCTGAAGGCCAACCCCTCCCATCTGAGAGTGCTGATCCTTTGGGGAAACAACCTGCAGGATCCAGATGTGAAGCAGCTATCTGATCTTAAGGAGAGTCCAAACTACAGACTGGAGATTCTGTTGTAAGTAGAGTGATGGAGTGAGTGGGTGGTGCTGTCAGCAGTATTGTACTAAACACAGTCAGTATGAAACAAAGATCCAGTGTTTCCTGTAAAGCTGCAGCTTCTCAGTGAAGCTGTGAGAGGAGAATGATGACAGGCTTCAGGATTGGACACAAACACTTCCTGTTTCTCACCTTTATGGTCACCCAACAGCCAATCAGCTCTCTGAACAAAGCCGCACGCAGACCAATGACTGCATTCATTTCCAAGTTTAAAACAGTGAAGAACACAGTCTGTAGGTGAGGAAGAATTTAGTGAGAGCAGATGTTTGGATGGAATTCCTCCAGTTAACAGCTGGAACCGTCCATCTGGATTGTTGGGCTTGTTGTTGGGGTTCCTACAGAGCTCAGAGTGGACACAACAAGGTTCTTCTAATGAATGAAAGTCCAAACTCAAACTAGGAGGGAAAAACATTTTCATCAACTTCAATAAGAATCCAAAGATTAGAAAAAGTGAAGCAACAATGAGTCCTAGTACAGTCCCATCTTTTAGATCCCAGTTACCCCTGTACAGGAGGTCTGGACCGGCTTTCCATTCAATGGATCAGAGTATGGTATCCCAATATCCCTAGTAGGTGAACTGAGACTAATTTAAGCTGGCGGCAAGGAGACCCACTCAGCCTCTAACTGCCTTCATCTGAGTGTCCACCCCGCACAACCTCTGACTCTGTGTCCTGACCAGGAACCTTTAACGGGACACAGTCGCCAGCCATACCCATTAACGGCAGCTCTTCTTTAAAGATCTATGGCACTTTGCTGAGAATATTTTAGTGACCTGGACAACAGGTCCCAAGGGTGTGTTATTTATTAATTGACTAGAGTACCCTATAAGAACTCTAAGCTGATGTTATAATTTCACACACTGGTATAACAGTGTATAACAGTGAGGGACAGGGCTGTCCTCTCAGCCCTTACATGCTCCGTCTCTCTGGGGCAGGGTTCGCCTACTACGCTCCTGGGCCGGAAACCTCAGTGTGAACACAGATGCAGACTCTGAAGCTTCTGCATCTCAGAGATCCGTGAATTACACAACGCAGACATGTTCAAACACATCTGAAGCATGGACACTCTATGCTGAGTTCACCATGTGCATTTTTGGACTTCACCTGAGTGAAAAACCCTTTAGATAGTATTGCCCTTACTCCTAATTCACATACTTGTCTCTTTTAACTTCTTGCTGCAGCTTTCTAATATAGAGTTGCCAGTTTTCTGCATTTATCACAGCAAAAGCAGCAGTGAATCCTTCTACCACTGGGATGCCAGCTTCTCTGCATCTAGCCCTCATATGCTAAGCAGCAGATGTTCCTTTCAGCACCAAACCGGCAGGTTCTCTGTCTGTATTCCTCATTTGCAAATGCAGAAAAAGCTCTTTGCACCGAGATGCCAGGTTCCGTTCACTAACCAGCTCACCCTTCCAGTACTGGATTGGCAGTTTCTGCTATCAATCACTTGCAAAAACCCCCCAAAAAACATTCCCCTCACCAGGATGCCAGTTTCTCCGTTTTGTCCAGTCTTTCACAAGATGTAGCAGTAAACTGTTCCGGCACCGAGGTAACAGTTTCTCTGCCATCTTTCCTGCCTTCGCAAAGCACAAGCGAACCTTCGAGGCACCGGGATGCCAGTTTCTGTCCTCTATCGCTCCTTTTACGACATCCAAACTGCGCCGTGCGCATAATTCCTCATGGGGTCCCTTCACTTCTCATGTGCTTTCACTAGCATCATCTAGCATCCACCCTTCACACAGTCATTCAAGACCGCTCTCTAAGCCGACTCACAGTTCTGACTACGTCCAGACAGCTTATCATCTCCCTTGAAGTTCAGTGGACTTGCACTCCGCTCTCTGACAATTTGGGGGGTTATAATTACAGAAGACGATTTTCCTCTAATCAGTCTATCAATTCATCAACCCTTCCCAAGCGGCTGTTGTAACTTCTGTTCATTTCAGAAATGAGCACAGTAGTTATCGCTACCTTATCTGAAGTAATTAACCAGCTAAGCACCCCCTCTCTATCTTTTATTCAAAGACAAGCTTTCACAAGCTTTACGAGCTGTCAAGCCTCATTTCAAATCTCAAAATCCAGCATACTTCTCTGTAAGGGCTTCAGTTCAAAGTCAAGCCACGTCGCTAACTGATTGAGGGTTCCCCTCATTCATCTATTAAGATTTCAGTTGTTCGCAATTTCCTTTGATCTCTTCTCCCGCCATTCCTTCCTAATTGTCCGAGCTGATCCACTACACTCCATGGAATCTTCGACTACCTTGTTGAGGGCTGTTCGTCTTCACTAGCCTGCCACCAGTTATTTTCCTCTCCTTTGGGTGGTGATGCCACTCGGTGTTCACGTTCCCAGCGTTTGTCTTGTCCTGTTCTCTTTCTCTTACCCCAACCAGCTGCCCCTCCCTGACACTGGTTCTTCCTGAGGTTTCTTCCTGTTAACCGTCTGGGGTCGACGGACGCGCCAGCGCGTCGAAATCACATGACCAATTTAGGACAACACAGCAACAAGATGCAGTGACCTAGAGTCTAGAGGCTAGAGTCGACCTAGCCATTACAACTTGGGTCAAAAGTGCGGACTTCAAACTGTATACCAGTTTTTAAATTGTGTCGATAGGTCACGTAAAAGCAGAGTTATGATAAAAAATACATATGACATTTTTTTCTGAACAAAACAGTGGTGTTTACAGTGGGAAGAAATGGTAAAAACTGCGTTTTCTACGGACAGCGCTCCCCGCTTGCAAGTGAAAAAAGAAAAAGAAAAAACACTCCTTCCCTATTGGTGTTAAATTGTGCCATGTCAATCAATCAGAAAATGATATGGCAACATGTGGCATTTGGTTGTTTAGGAAGAGGGGGGAAGTTTTAGGAGTGATGCCAGAGAAAGCGGGCGAGCGAAAGAAAGAGAGAGAGAGAGAGTTTTCATATGTGAGACATTAGTGACCTTTAGTGTGTTTGGGGGGTTATAGTTAGTGTGTAGTGTAGTCATTGTTTTGTTTTGTGTGTCAGTTATACTAGTGGATGTCACATTTGCTCCAAAAAAGCCACCAAAGGCAGATTCCAGTGTAAACGCTGTCTCCACATGGAAAACAGGACTGATACACCTGCTGCTGTCAGACCTGCAGGGTTTACGCCTGTGGTGTTCTCCTCTGTCTTTTAGGGGACAGAAACTATTTTTTGGAGTGGCACAAATAATTTTTGTGCCTTCTTATTTGATGCAGAACACCTGATTGTTCTGTAAATAGTTTTAAAAGGTTATACAAAAAACGCCCGAGGCGTTGGCTGCATTTGTAGGTAAATAGTACCATATAACTTTGTTGTTTGCAAAACCTGTGCATAATGTTTAGAAATGTACAATTTGTATTTGCAGTTTAAGTTATGAAAATGATTTGTTAAACATGTTTATGGTTTTTACAGTAAAAAATATAACTTTTTTCTACTAAGATTTTAAGTTTTTTGTCTGAATTTAGATCAATTGTGCTAATATAGTATGTCAAAATGAAAACACAGCTCCAATTTCAGATATTTGAGGTTGTGCTGAAAGATAAACATATTTTAAAGGTGAAATATAGAGGTAAAATCAAAAGTAGTCAAAAACGGCCAATTATACCCTGGACCCCAGAGGGTTAAAAGGGAGTTTTTCCTTCCCAGTGTCGCCAAAGTGCTTGTGTATCCCATATTTAAGGATGGCTTGTATAAAATGTACCAAAATGAAAAAAAGATCATTAATCTTAGCAGTTACACTCGGTTTATAGTGAATAAGCCATAGGTGCAGCAGTAGACGTGAGCTGCTGAAACGTGGTGCAGCGCCCCACCCACCATCTCCGTCTGAGAGAGCACAGGCTTTTCCTCCTCTCTCGCGATTTCTCCATGACCACGCTAGCGAGGAAAAAAGGCACGGAGATTCACTGAAACGAGGTACGGGAAAGAAAAGTCATATAAACGGAAGAGTTAGCACTCAGTGCTTATGAAAGATTGTTTTCTTGTATGAGTACTGCTAAGACAAGTAACTAGCTGGTTCCTTTTACATTGTTTGGTCGAGGAAGGTCGGGAATTAGAGACGACACCATTTCATCATTCCTGCGCCATCTCGCGCTCCGGTACCATTCTTTTTTGAGATTGGTGAGCAGTGTTTTAATTGTTCATTGTTTATCTGCACTTTTCATGAGTTCATTGTAAGCAAAATGTTCTAGTGTTTATTGGGAAATTGAATAAAGTTTTCCACAAAGTATTTGTAAACAATCTGTTGAAAAAAAGCATTTGAAACCGATGCACAGATTATTGTGTGTTTTACTGTTTATTTTCAATTTGTAACATGGGTAACGTTGCAAATAATACATTTTAGGTGATAGCGAACTGAGGTTATATAAGAACTTAATATGTGCTATGACACTGTCGTTGACAGGTCAGGTTTTTTTGTTTCCCTCTGTGTTCTTCCTTTTGATGCATTGCAACGGATCCTGTAATCGATGGCGAGCCAATCCCGTTGACGGACCAATTGACTTTGTTCTGTGCTGCACAGCAGAGTGTGGTAGGCCAGCTGCAACAAAAAAAAACCACACCACTCCACTTTGAACTTACTGTTCCCCTTCTTCACACACATCCCCCTGGACTTACGGACGGTTCATTTTAAGGACTTTTTACGGACTCTATACATCCCACGAACAGGAAGGGAAGTGGTTGTAGGCGGTTGGATCTATTTTTCCAGCTCAATGGTTGTTGCAATATGTTAACAAAGTCTATGAAGTTGCAAATGAATGTTGCCATTTGGATTTTGGTAATTGAGATTGTGGTTCATTTTGAACGGGAACTTTGTACATTTAGAAGGGTGCACCCAGGTAAGCATAGCTGGACTGGCCATCGGGCATACCGGGCCGATAGTGATTTTTCGTTTTTATGGGCCGATGATTTTTTCTTTTCTTTCTTTTTTTTAGTAACGGTTTAAACAATGACAGATGGTGGATTGGCCAGATGCTGGCAGATGTGGAAAAATAACTCAGTTGTTTGGTGGTGGCTATGGCGGAGCTTCCACAGATTCAGTAACATTAGCAAGTGGTGGAGGCCAGCAGGTGGATGAGGGAAAGGGGAGGAAGGAGGAGGAGAGACCCGAGGCGCGGCCGCCGGTCTGAGTATCAGGTGAACTGAACTTCGGGTAAGAAGTTACGACCTGCAGTCTATCTGGGTCAGATATAAACCAAGTTTAGGTTACAATAACTCGTACTGCGTACTAGAGATGGACCGATCCGATATTACGTATCGGTATCGGTCCGATACTGACCTAAATTACTGGATCGGATATCGGAGAGAAATAAAAAATGTAATCCGATCCATTAAATATCAAAAAAGCACCTCACAAAACTTGTGGCATGGCATAACTCGGCTCATAACCGTAGCACGTCGGAGCAGTATGCATCACATGATAGAGCGGCTGTAGCGTGCAAGACCTGTTGCGGTCTGGTTGAGTATTTGGAGCCTCGCTACCAAACCGGCATTTCATCTCCGAGGAAGTTATCCCAGAGAGAAGTAAAGCAAGTGTGTAAGTTCATCTCTGAATGTTTGCAAAGCATTCCAGCGTTAAGCTTAACAACCGATATATGGAGCGACTGCCTTTCTCTCTCTCCCTCCCTCTCCTGCTGCTACTTCAACCATGAAACTGATCAATGATCAGCTGATCGGCTTTTCTGTCGCGAGTCCGTCTCTCTTCTTTGTTTATTGCCAGCTTCGCGCCAGAAAGAGGAAACCAGCGGCTGAACAACAGCAGCACGCTTAAGCTTGATAAGCTGCTGTTAGAATTTATTTAATATTACTTTCTACACCAGGATCCTTTTCTAGCGGACGGCTGGTAACTGTGCAGGGGCGGATCTAGCAAAGTTTAGCCAGGGGGGCCGATAGGGCATGAACAGGGAAAAGGGGGGCACAAAGACATACTTTTCTTTCTTATTCTCATTTAAAATATCTAGCTTTTAATAATTAATTATCTGAATCTTACACCCAAAGTTTTAATCTGATGTAAAATGTATAGAAGTCCATTACTGTATATAGTAACTGTTAAGTCTAATATACCCTAGTAAGCTATAGTACTTTTTCCTTTGGGAAAGTACCATCTGTGCAGTCTGCAATTCTGTTAAAGAAAGATGTTGAATCTATTTAATTATTCTTGAAAAATAATTGATTTCTGTGCATTTTTTTTTTCACCCTGCATCAAATTAAAGTTGATTACGTCGATAAGGCATCATGAGGTGGGGGGTGGTTCCCTATTTTTTTTTTTTGCTGGGAATTTGCAACCCTATTAGTTAGGTTGCTTACTCTTTAAAATACCAGAATAGGGAGGATGGAGTAGGTTTAAGTTTATTGGATTGATCAGTGTTGCTGAACTATGAAATATTTTGGGTGCAGTGTATTTTTTGCATACAGGTATAACAGAATAGCTTTAGTGTTTGTTTGTTTTTTGCTTGAACTTGAGTATGAACTCATACAAAATGCAGCAAGATATTAAAAAAACAGTTTTATTGATTAAAAAACACTATATCGGATTCATATCAGTATCGGCCGATATCCAAATTTATGATATCGGTATCGGACATAAAAAAGTGGTATCGTGCCATCTCTACTGCGTACTAGCTAGCATGACAGAGTTTCTATACAGCTGGGTGGATGCTATGATGTTACTGTTAGTGAACTTTATTTTATTCATAAGGTTAGTTAGTAGAGTTGCCAACCGCACCTTAAAAAATGGAATGGTTCCTCTACAGAGAAAATATTACGCATTTTGTATTGAGCTGAGAAGGAACGCAGTTTGTCCCGTACTTCAGCTTCAATGGAAAAAGACACAAAGCTGGAGTTTTTCTGTCGTTACGCTGCACAGCTGTTTCTTCTTCTCTCATTCTCTCCCCCTCCCTCTCCTGTTGCTACTTCAATCATGAAACTGATCAATGATCAGCTGATCGGCTTTTCTGTGGCAAGTCCCGTCTCTGTTGCTTGTTTATCTCCCACTTTGCGTCAGAAAGAGGAAACCAGTGGATGTCGCGCTAAACAACAGCGGCAAGTTTAAGCTTGATCAGCTGTTGTTAGAATTTATTTAATATTAATTTCTAGTATCAGCTGATGTTTGCTGGAGCCACAGCTGTAAAAGCTGCTGGTCATGATGTCGGTTTGGATATCCTGGTGAGAGGGAAACATGAAGCTGAAACCAGGAGATGTTGTCCCGAATTCGAAAATGTTGAGCAATGGAACAAACCAACAGAGGCCCAGAAGAGTGCAGTCAAACAATGAGTTTATTGAAATACACGCGCGGGAAGAAGTACACAGCAAGAGATCACCATACGTCTTCTTCTAAGAATACACTTGAGAATACTTTTATACTGTCAGGGTTAACGCCCCTTCTTGCGTCAAAATGAACATCAAATGCATCAATTACAGTAAGTGGTCCATCTTAGATATCTATAAACCCCAGGTCCTGTAGGGCTTAGCGGTGCTGCTGCCATAGGCCCCGGTCTGGATGGGCCTGGGCTCCCTTGCCTTGGTGGGTACTAGAGGACGGGGGTGCCTACTGGGGTCAGCCGGGGAGCTGGCCCTAAGGAGGGGCATCTTGCCCCTCCCTTCTTTTCCTCCCCATCCCCGGCTACCTCCCTCTTCCCGCTCCACCACACCCACCCACACAGGTAGGGCCTTGGGGTGCGGGTGTGTCACCAGGGTGCAGGGGAGGCATTCCCCCCCCCTCTGTCACCTTCTGGCCACCTGCGCCTCAATTTTATTTCACAACTTAGACATCCACATTATTCACACTCTCATAACACACACACACACACACACACACACACACACACACATATATATATATATATATATGTGTGTATATATATATGTAGGGCCTTGAGGGTGACCACGTTAACGGCGTCCAGAGGACGGTCTGTGTATTCAACCCTACCTCTGGCGCCGGTGCCCACCTCTCAATTTTAAATCCATGTAGACATTGAGGGTTCTCGGAGGGGCCGTGCTAACACCTGCTGCTCTCTGGCAGCAGCACCATGCCCTCCCTTGTTTTAAATGCACTTCAGAACAACATGCAGCAACACTACACATGAGCGGGAGGAGGGAGGTATGGGGTCTTCACACACCCCCGTTCTCTACTAGCCATCGGGGCGGGGGGCTGGGAGGAGGTGTTGGCCGTCCGATTGGCCTCCCTGCTGCTGCGGAGCCTGGGGCGGTCTGCTTGCCTCCACCCCGGGGGAAAGGGTCACATATCTTGCGTCTGGGTGCCGTTTCCCCCTCTGGGGCCGAGGGTACCTGGACCCGGGGCATAGAGTATGTTTGGGGAGTATGATTGTGTGTACATGTCTATGTATGTCTGTCCCTACGTTGGGTGAGTGCTGAGTGTTTGTATATGTGTGCATGAGGGTGGGAAAGCATGTTTATGTCTGTGTGTGCCTGTTTGTCTGTGTCTATATGTCAGGTCGGGTCTTAGACTCCACCTCCCTGGGTACTCCCAGGCCCTCCAAGTGTGGAGGCCTATCTCCCCTCACCACACTCCCTGCTGGTAGCTGATGCCCTCAGGGGTTGGTGCATTGGTGGTTCTTGGTGTCCGGGGCTGGGCGCTCAGGTAGGCACCAGCTCACTCCCGGTGGCTACTTGGCGGGGCCTGGTGCCTGTCGCTCGGTCAGGCCTCTTCCGGAGCAAAGGGGGCCCTCGGGCCTCCGGCCTCGGGGCCTGCAACTCGGTTCACTCTGGCACAGCTGGCTGCCGGCAGAGCCGGCGGGCACGCCGGTGCAGCCCCCTCTGGCTTCTGCTCCGTGGCTACTGGGTGACCCCCTCGTCTGGGGATCTCCTCAGCCCTTCCCAGGAAGGTGGCACGGATGCCCCTCCGGTGGTACTCCTTGGGCTCTCGCACTCTGGGGCCTCTGGATGTCTGGAGCCTGGATCTCCTCCATGCCTGCTTCATGCCCTGGGGGACGGGGCTATGGGCCTCCACACCCTCTAGCAGACCGTTACATGGGGAAACCTTTTGTATACAAGCGCGTTGATCCACACAGGTGTACACACGGGTGTTCACTGTTCGTAGACAAACTACACCTTTCTTAGCTGCTACTTCAAAGCACATTGTGCGCTGTCTGTCCTGCGTGCTGCACAACAACTTTCAATATTTAGTATTTACTGCTGTTCACACTTAGCTAGATTAACGTGATGGTGTTGTGTTTAGTATGTTGCTTTGTTTTTTTTTGGTTTTTTTTGCTTGTCTTCTCCTTTTTCTCTCAACAGGTGATCCAGGAGATTTTTTTTTTCTTTCTCTTTGTCTTTGTAAGTGCCCTTTCTCACTGTCCCTTTTCCCTTCTGTTTTTCTTTTCCTTCCTCTCTTTCTTTCTCCCTTTCCTATCCCCCAGTCATGTCTGTCCCATCTGTAACAACTGAAAATAAAATAAATAATAATAACAAAGTTTGATCAAATGGACCAATACGGCAATGCCATGATGATCCATTTGGCAAAATAAATCCATTTGGTATCCTTGTTGGTCTTCAGACAACAATTCTGACGGCTTAAGAACCAAATGGGACAGGCAAAAAAAAAAAAAAAGTTTAAGCTTGATCAGCTGTTGTTAGAATTTATTTAATATTAATTTCTAGTATCAGCTGATGTTTGCTGGAGCCACAGCTGTAAAAGCTGCTGGTCATGATGTCGGTTTGGATATCCTGGTGAGAGGGAAACATGAAGCTGAAACCAGGAGATGTTGTCCCGAATTCGAAAATGTTGAGCAATGGAACAAACCAACAGAGGCCCAGAAGAGTGCAGTCAAACAATGAGTTTATTGAAATACACGCGCGGGAAGAAGTACACAGCAAGAGATCACCATACGTCTTCTTCTAAGAATACACTTGAGAATACTTTTATACTGTCAGGGTTAACACCCCTTCTTGCGTCAAAATGAACATCAAATGCATCAATTACAGTAAGTGGTCCATCTTAGATATCTATAAACAGACAAAGAAGTTCCTCTTTTTATGACACCTTCCATACATGACATTCAGTTTCAGGCCCAGATGGTTCCTCTAGGCTGGTCCTTTTCTTGACTTATCTTCTGTCATCTGTTACTAAGCAAACTAAAATGCAGTTAGAAGCTAACTGAATTTCAGGCCTTTGGCCTGGCAGATTTCTAGATTATATATGTTTTGTAAGCGTGTACGCAGTTTACCCTCTGTAGCTCCAAGTCACTTGCACAATAGATCGCCCGGACATAGCGCCGAACAAAGCTTACTACCTTCCATTAATTGACTGAGCTTCAACTCTTTTAATGAGCACAATATGCAATGTGTGTATAAAATGATTATGGCTGCACCTGTAATGAAAAGGTTAATATGGTGCCTTCAGCTTTAATAAACATCTTAATGCAATATCAATGCTGTAGGTTATATTATTAATGCAATGTTAATGATGCTGGCTATAATGTAGCAGTAAAATAATTTCTTAATCCTCACAATGTCCTTACTGAATTATCAGAGCTGAACAGGTGATGGAGAAACAGGTTTACCTTTTAGGTGACATGAATGAGTTGAAGGGAAGTTATGAGCTGTTTCTGAGAGACAAATAACACCAGGATCCTTTTCTAAGTAGCTGACAGCTGGTAACTATGCCGGGGCGGCTCTAGCAAAGTTTTGCCAGGGGGGCCAGGTAGGGCATTAACAGGGAAAGGGGGGCACAAAGAAATACTTTTCTTTCTTATTCTCATTTAAAATGTCTAGCTTTTAATAAATAGTTATCTGAATCTTACACCCAAAGTTTTTATCTGACATAAAATGTATAGAAATCATACATATACCAACAAGACAGTGTACATTACTGTCACAACAGCGTTTGTCTTCATTCAAAGGCTTTATGGCTTTGCTTATAATACCTGGTGGGCCGGTCTCTAGTCAAAATGCCCGGGCCGATTTTTTGTCCCAGTCCAGCCCTGCAAGTAAGGTTTTTTTAAAGTGATTACTGTGATTGTACCACAGGGTTGTCACTGAGGAAAATACTGGTACCAAAAAGAGATACTTTTATTTGTAATGTTTTTGTATGTTTGTCATTTTTTTCTTTTGTTTTCTGGGTGAGTAAAATACAAAAGCTTCTGCCAGGCACGGGAGCTGTCTCCAGTTCCCTTCAAGGCCTGACCCTCACCTTTACCTACTCATACACTGTCAAACCTAAGATGAGGACGTGGGCCCAGCTAGTGAATTGGAGATTATGTATCAGAATTTCAGGAGTGGGACCACGCATCCAAACACGCTCCTTCCAGCTCTCATCTATATAGGTTCCCCCAGTTCTGCAAGCTGCCATTCGGGTTGCTCCACCCTGCCTGCCCTTTTCAATTCTTTAACTTCTTCAGTTCTATTTAGTATGGGGATCTGCCAGGCCCGGGAGCCATCGCCAGTCCCCTTCAAGGCCTTCCCCAAACCGCAGTTCAATTCATGTCCAAGCATTCACCTTTACCTACTGTCAAACCTAAAATGAGGACGTGGGCCCAGCTAGTGAAATTTAAGATTGTATTGGTTCCTCAAAAGCTGGCCCTTCTAGAGACAGTTACTCTCTCCAGGGCCTCCCCAGAGGCTGAGTTTCAGCCCTCAGCTGACTCTGGACCCCTGGAGGCTAAGAAGCCAGCTGAAGACCTTGCTGTCGCTGCCTGAGCAGAGCCAATGCCCTGCACAGCTCCAACCAGCATCACCACTGCCAGAGGCCTCTGTGCCTGCTGGTTCTGCATCTGTTCCTGCTGGAGGGTCCGAGGGGCCCGTTCAGCCGCCTGTCTCTGCTGGAGGGTCTGAGGAGAAGCTCCAGCCATTGTCTGTCTCGCTGGAGGACCCGAGGGGCCTGTTCAGCCATCCATGTCTGTTGGAGGCTACGGGGAGTTCATCCAGCCATCAGTGCCACCATCAGCACCACCAGTTCCTCCACCTGCGGCTTCCACACCGTCGCCTGCAGCACCACATGCGGTTTACATGCAGTTGCCTGCAGTTCCACCACCCGCTCCATCATCTGTGGCTTCCACACCTTTGCCTGCAGCCCCGCGGCCTGCTCCATCACCTGCGACTGCCGCGCCATCATCTGGTCCAGCCCCATCGCCTGTGGCTGCTACTCCACCGTCCGGTCCACGCCTAGCACGGACTGCTCGTCCACTTCTGGCACCTGACCGTCACCAGCCGACTTCCGGGCCGCTGACTGGACATCTTTGCTATCATGGCCGGCTTCCGGACCTGCCTCAGCCAAACCGCCAGTGCCTTCCCCGTGGTCGGCCTCCAGAACTGTATTATACACCACCGCTGATTTCCACACGAGTGGCCCCCTGATCTGTTGAGTCCTCGCCACTTTCTGCGTGGCAGGCCCCCTGAACGGTTTCACCCTGAGCTCCTGTGCTGTCGGCCCCCGGGCCGGCCCCCTGAACTATGTTTTGAACTGTTTTCATTAGCTCCAGTGTGTGTTAAGGACCTCTTTGTTTGGAATCCTGGGGCTCTGTTTTGGTTCCGTTCCGAATAACTTTAACTGCAGATAGGAATTTTTATTTAAGCAAGATTTTAGCAGGGTATAGCAACAAACTCAATTACAACTTCACACAATCACATAATCACTCTGTAATACTAAATTCTATCTATCAATCTAAATGTGTAAAACCTCGGTTGGGGTGGGTTTTTGGAGAGGAAGAGAGAACATCCTGGCCGTGGGTGGTGTCCTCTTCCCTCTGTGCTGAAAGGAGCCCAACTTGGAGAAAGGGCATAGCCCACTACAGGGCTCCCTGACTTCCTCTCCTTGGCTCCAATCCAACTCAGTGAATGATGGACTAGACAATCCACAATTCTATAATCCAATTAGTTGACCCACAGTGGAAGGTATACAGCTACTCCTCTGGCGTTCCTCACTCAAACTTTTTCCTGCGCAAATTTTCGGGTCTCTCTTTGTCTTACTCACCCACTGGGAACTAGAGGAAATAAGTGCTTTGCTATACTAGCACATTACTTTTATATCATTATGAGGACATGTCCAGGCTTGTTCCTTCGCCTCTCGTTCTTACCACACTCTCCTTTTTCACGGATGCGTTTCCCTTTGTGCTCTCTTTCGACAGTTCCTCTTTTTACCTGTCGTGGCCTAACTTGTCATGACAAACACCTAAGTTTCATACACAGATTAATAATTTCTCCTTTCCGATTTTATTACTCTTTGATACAAAAACATTCAACATGATGATGTATTGTTAGCTCAGACATAATGCATACATAACCTTTTTATGAGTCCATGTTTAATGCCCCTAACAGTTAACCCCCCCCCCCCCCCCCCCCCCACACACACACACACACCGCTGATTCCGCACAGGGAGAATATACCAGGGAATCTCACACTCTTCTGACACAGCACTGAAGTCCCTGCTGCTCTTTATACTGGATGTGCTGCATCACTGACTGACAGCTGATGAAGAGTCTCTGGAAACACTCGTTTATCTCCTCTGCTCTTCCTCCTTCTCTCTGCAGGAACTGATGATGGTAAACAGGACGATGTGTGTGCTGAGAGAGGAGCAGCTGTGTCCTGATGATCCAGAGAGGTTGAAGCAGCAGCAGCTTGTGTGTAGAGACGCTCTGACTGGGCCATGTTACTGGGAGGTGGAGAGGAGAGCTTCATCCAGCAGTGACTGACAGAGGAATGAAGTGCAGATGACTGTCAGTGCTGCAGAATGAACTGCTCTGAGAACAGCTCCACTGTCAGACACAATGTACTGTACTGTGTAGCTTAACTTATACAAAGTCATCATAAAGACAGATTTATATTCATATGAATTTGCAGTGTAACTGTTATTAAACCCAATTCTTTGATCCCCATGATAGAACAGAGAAAACCGACTCAGAGTGGTCAAAACATTTATATATTTATTCAATCATCTTCCGGAAGAGAGAGCCCTGCACAGCCCAAAAGTCAGTTGCAGAAACTCTAACATTATAAGCTAAAATGTGTCTCATATAGGTGTTATTTTGGTACTTTACACATCACACATAGTTTCATGTCCCTAGTTCCTCTTTTTGTCTGGTTTCCCGTTTTTATTTATATGCTTGTACAGCTCTACATTAACTTCGTGTTTTCAGTCTGACTGAGCACTTAGTTTTTGAGTCAAAAGTAGCCTTGCTTTACAAGCTTTTATTACTAACATACATAAAACAATATAAGAAGAAAATAAGCACTAAGAATATATTAATTACATGACACTGTGTTGGTGTTGAATCCCTACCTCTACAATGTTTTAGAGTTGAAAGTATAAAGAAAGAGAACACGGAATTTAAAATATTTATGTATAACACTTAAGTAAGTATTAATCTTGGTATTCCATCACTGATCTATTTTAACATTTATTGTGGTTAATTTGTTTTTCATTATCTTATTTTAACTTTTGTCAATGCAAAACTCAAGGGCCACAGACAGGACAGACTTAAGACAGTGTATCTTATTCATAAAATACACAGAGACCTGGCTCCAGATGTTGCATGTAGCTCCTCCTTCTCAACCCCACCCCCATTATATTGCTTTTTCTGCCTTCCAACTTCCTTCTGTCACTGATATCTCTGATCTCATCTGCAAATCAAAGCCTTCTACCCGTCAGCTTTACCCCCTTCCTACAGTCTTAGTCAAGGCCTGTCTACCCCCTCTCCTTCCCCTCATATCTGCTATTATCCATTCTTCACTCACCACTGGAACTGTTCCGGCCTCTTTCAAAGTTGCCGCTATCGCCCCAATCCTGAAAAAAAAACAAAAAAAAAACAGGTCTAGATCACAACAACCTTAGTAACTTTGGTCCTATTTCCAATCTACCATTTCTCTCAAAAATTCTTCAAAAAATAGTTGCTTCACAAGTTCACCTTACCAACAATAACCTTTATGAACAGTTCCAGTCTGGTTTCCATCCTTCTCACAGCACAGAAACTGCTATTATAAAAACAACGAATGACCTTATGGCAGCTGACTCCGGTCTCCTCTCCATCCTTATTCTCCTCAATCTGAGTGCAGCCTTTGACGCTATCTCTCACTCCATCCTTCTCAGCAGATTAGCTTCTATCGGCCTCTCTCATACCCCACTAGCCTGGTTGAAATCATACCTGTCTGACTGCACTCAGTTCATTCGATTAAAATCCTTCACCTCTCAGCCTTTTCGTCTGTCTACTGGGGTGCCCCAGGGGTCTGTCCTTGGGCCCCTCCTTTTCATTATTTACCTCCTCCCACTTGGACACATTTTCCGTAAATATAATATTCAGTTTCACTGTTATGTCGACGACACCCAGCTTTACCTGTCCACTAAACCAGACTCTACTCTCTAGTGATCTGTCTGTTGCGAACAAAACAGCTCTTAGAGCCGGCTCTTTGAAGTGAACGAAGGGAGCCGGCTCCTTATTGGGAGCCGTGTTGTTTTTTCTTTCTTTCACCCTCTCTCTCTCTCTCACTTTTTTTCTGCTTCACTCCGCACGTGAGCCTTGTGTTGCGCTGAGCAGAGGGGGGAGGGGCGGCGGAACAGAGCAGGAGAGAGAGAGAGCCAGGGGCAACAACAAGAGACCAAATCATCACATTAGAAAGGTATAGTATTCACCCACAGCTATTTTCAGTTGTGGAAGATAAAGGATTCAGAAAGTTTATTCATGCAGTGAATCCTATGTATGCAATTCCAAGCAGGAAAACACTCCCAAAAAAATAATCCCAGGCCTATATGACAGAGAATGTACATCTTCTTTTTGTTATGCATATTTTAATTTATATTTCATTGTGTTGTGGTTTGCAGTGTTTTGTGTTATTTCACTTTAAATTTGTTTAAAAGGAAAAAGCTGAAAATTTAAATTGTTAAAAGTTGAAATGTAAATAGTTGGTTTTTGTATTTTATAATTTATTTTTTACATTTTTTGTGGAGTGAATAACCCTTTAAGACGGGTTGGAGCGGGCACGCTCCGTTTTGCACAACTATTTTTTAAATCCCCCAACCACATAAGCTAGCGCAATAATTTTTATTAGCATATGAAACCGGAGGAGTTGTACTCAGTGGCGGAGCGGGGGGAGGGGTGGCTTACTGGGCTTAAGCCCGGGTTGTTTTTTCAGAAGCCCGGGGTGTTTTGGAGTGTAATTTTTTCATAGTTAGATGCCTGGCTGACAACTGTATAAAACAAAAACTACACACAATATTCGAAGCACATAGTGCACACTGTGGGAATTTACGACTGTGCGTAAATCCCCCCTAATATTGGTATGATCCGAGCTCAGCGACTGAGCGAGGGGGCAGGGGGAGCTGCTGCCTGCGAGTGCGCTGTTGGAGAAACGCAGCGAGGCAGACAGAGGAGAACTGAAGTTTGACCAGGTACCAAAGCAAATCATTCGTACTGTACAAATAATGTAAATATGACGGTGCATCATGAAAGATTGATATCCAACTGATCACTTGACCCATATTACGTTACTCGTTCTTCAAGTGAATCAACAAATGGCGAAATAAAAAGCCGAACAACAACAATGCTGTTTCTTTAGAGAGTCTTAGCTTACATGTGTGTTTATTTCATATTTTCAGTTGTTACCCTCCACGGCTAAATAAATCTGTTTCAGTAATGTACTGATATACAAGAATGGACATTAGAGGGTTCTTTCAAAGAAAAAACTCTGGTAGATGTTATTTTATATATTATGCTTTGTATGTTGTTCAGTATATTTCTATGCAAAACAAGAGGAATTTCAATACACAGCAGTATATTCACAGTTTAAACCAGATATTTACATACACTTTATGGAAAACACAAGAACATTTTTTTACTGTACAACATCAATTTAGAGTAAACTTGTTTTGTTTTGGATAAATAAATATTGAAATATCTTTTGAATTAGTTAAATGTCAGAATAAAGAGAGACAGAGCTGTCTATTTTTGATTACTTTCATCAAATTTAGGAGTACATATACACTAAGTTTATTGTTAATTAATAAGAAAACTCCAGACGATTCCATTCTGAGCTGAAGAAGCTTCTGATTGGTTAGTAGAGTCCATGTGAGTAAATTGGTGGCACCTGTGGATGCATATAAGGCAAAACACAGAGCCGGTGGCTGTGTCCCAATTCAGGGTCTGCACGCTTGAAGTACGCGCACTACGCGTACTACGTACGGTGCGTACTATAAGTACAAGAAGTGCGGAAGTGAGAGGCTTGTGAAATGGGACAGTCTAGCCTTCGTTGCGCTGTTCAGGTTGCCTAGCAACCATGATACTAAGCGCGAGAAACGTTTCATACAGCTTTGTGTGACATAAATGAAGGAGAAAAAATGTTTTGTTGGTCATTCATTTTTGTCATGACATCACTTTGATTAGTTGAGTATCATAGGCTGAGACCACGGGACTGTAAAACATGATACAAAAAATTATGTACAAAGCCAGATACAATATGTTACCAGGAAATGTACAGAGGATGTTTTTTGACAGAGACGGGGACTATGAATTGAGGGGAAAATTAAATCTGAAGACACTTAAAGCTCGGACAAAGGTTAAAACCTTTTGTGTTACTATTTATGGGGTAAAACTGAACAGTTTTACTGTGGACCTACAGCAATGTTCAAGCATTAGTCAGTTCATAAAGATGTTTCGAAAACTGCTTTTGGAAGAATATGAAACTGATAAAGTTGATCACCCATTGTATATATAACTATGCTAAATTGTAACTAAATTATATCTATCACTGTAGCTATGTTTATACATGTTCTCCTTGTTTATTGTGTGGGGTAAGTGATGATGGGAATTAGGTGAATAGTGGGATTCAATAGAATGTTGAGCATGGGGTAGGGATTAATAAGTATGTTTTACTTCTTCCTACTCCATTTCAGACTTAATAATTGTCATTTCATGTCATTTAGACTGTTTTATTTTATTTATTTTCTTTTTTTTGTTTTATCTGAGCACATACGTGTGTGTATTTACATATATATTCGTATTTGTAAATGCAAGTATGTGTACTTGTGTATATATTGTTTTTTTCTGTATATGTCTGAAATAAATAAAGATACGATACGATACGATACGATAGTTGGGCTTCATTTCTGTACTGAACAGTCATTTCAAGATTAGTTGGTAAATAACAATTAGCTAATGTTGGTCATGAGACTAAAATCATCTCACTGTGGTAATGTAAATATAATATGGACAATATTATATGTATTGTCAGATTATTATGATATTACAGGATATATTACAGCAGTGAGCTTGAACTCTGGGTGAAAGATTCAAGTTGCATTTATTTAAATATCCTATCACCTTAAATCTTCACTCAAAGACAGGTATCTCTGACAGTGTATATACAGATGTATTATATATAAGAGACAAATATTGTTCTTTTAATATGTTGGCATTACTAAATTTGGCTCAATGCTTACATATATGTGTAAAAACAAAATGTACGAGTTGTGATAACTGTTTCTGATAGAATGAAGATCAGACTGATATATTAAATATTCCTTTATTGGGTGAGAAAATCAGACCATGTCATAACTGCTTTAAGTCATACAGAATAGATATCAGAGCCTTAAACAGGCTGACTTCTGCTAAATGGGTCAAACTGGGCAGAAAGTCTACAAACACATAACATCCTTATAGAATATGATGTAACACTATTCCTCCTCCTCTTCCTCACACACTGCTGAGTTTGTCCTGGTGGATCATCAGGGGTGCAAAGCCTCACAGATGATGTGCAGCAGTGGGTCCCTCAGTCTGTCCTCACTCTGGACACTTGCAGTTGTCACACATGGAAATCAAATGTATGATAAGCTGCAGGATTCAAACACAAGTGAGAGGTAAGTGACGGACAAGGTAAGCGACTCATGTTGTAACTGACGTCAGACGCCGGAGATTTTGGCGGAAAATTAAAGCGAATGGTAGTTTAGATTTGAACAAATTCCTTTAAGCTTCAGTATTACCAAATACACTTATCAATTGTCTTATAACTAACAATATTTGTCTAAATCATCTCCAACACCCTGGAGAACAACGGGGAGAGTTTAGAGGCTCTCCAAGATTACATCGATCAGTGCTTTCAGGATCTCGTGATGAAGAAGGCCCAGAGTGCAGCTTCCCCGGCCAAATCTGAGACGCCGTCGTCGAAAAGACTTCGCCCGGCAGATTCCCCCGGCACAACATCGCCAGCCGGCAAAGATATTGTCGACATACTAGAGTCAATCGACCAACGATTGTCCAGTTTTGATGCGAGGCTGTCCCTGGTGGAGATTCTTCACCGGGAATTTAAATCCTTGCGAGAATCCCTGGAGTTCAGCCAGCAGCAGGTGGAAACGCTCGCTGCTGAAAATGCCACGCTAAGGGAGTCGGTGAAATGTCTCACAGACAATGTTACCCAGCTCAATAGAGAAAATAAAAAAATAAAAGAAACAGTTATTGATCTACAAGCTTGTAGCATGCGTGATAATCTGGTATTCCAGAAGCCGCTGGAGAGGACGCGGAGACCACGGTAAAAAGCTTCATCAAAACCCACCTGAAGCTGCCGGAGGACACGGTGAAGAACATCGTCTTCGATAGGGTACATCGCCTCGGCCCCATGCGGGCCGCGGCCAGGAGACCACGTCCTATTGTGGCCAAATTCGGCCACTTCAAACAAAAGGAACATGTGAAAAGCCGCGGCAGGGAATTAAAAGGAACGGACTTCAGCGTGAACGACCAGTTCCCCAAAGAGATCCTGGAACGACGCAGGGTCCTCTTCCCAATCCAACGCGGCTTCATCCAGAAGGGCTCCCGCGCTGTCATCGCTGTGGACCGGCTGTACGTGGACGGACAGCTCCACCGCGACCCCGACATCACTCCGTGGCTGTATTAACTTCACACCAGATAAGAATCCGCTACACCCTTTCCCCATCCACTCACACTAACTTGCATTAACATCTGTATAACTTACCAGTATCAAATCGCATCTTAAGTGTGATTTCATAGCAGAATTAACACCGTCACTCTCCGTCAACGGTTTGATTGGAATGTTTCCGGGGGGTTTTTTTCTCTCTTTTTCCCCCTCTTGTTTTTATGCTGCCCTCCCTTGTCCTTGGTTTCTTTCTTTATTTCTTTCACTGCTTCGATCACCTGCTTCCACACTCATCCACAAACCAACATCCTTTATTTCGATACATACGCACAGCACGATCACGCACAGTCATGCGCTCAACGGCAGCACATTTACATCAGTCAGACAGCGCACACAGACCTATGGGACACAGACACTTAAGCCAAGCGTACTCATATTAGTAAATATGCACACACATAGTCAGACTCAGGGAGCATCTCGCCACATATTTTTTCTCTCTCTCCTTCTCTTTATTTACGAACAAGTGATGTATTCTCTCCACCTGTCTAAGCGACACACACAGCGCACACCCCTGGTTATACACAGACATCTATGGGTGCACTAAGATTCGTTACATGGAATGTAAATGGAGCTGGCTCCAGAGAAAAGAGGTTAAAAATATTTAACCAACTCAAAAAACTACAGGCAGATGTTGTCCTTTTACAAGAGACCCACAGACCTCTTAGAGGTTCGAATGAACTTAAAACACCTGAGTTTCCTAATGTGTTCTCAGCTTGTTAGAATTCTAGACAAAGGGGAGTAGCAATTTTAATACATAAAATATTAATTTCACAGTACTCAATACAGTTATAGATCCAGAGGGCAGATTCTTAATCATTAAACTATCTATACTTGATAAAAAGCTATGTATTGTAAGTGTATATGGTCCAAATGTTGATGATCCCTCATTCTTTCATGGTTTTTTCAGTGCACTCTCTGAACACTTAGATGGCACACTTGTTCTTGGAGGCGACCTCAACCTTGGACTAAATGAAGAAATGGATAGGCTCAATACAGCAGGAACTCAGCGTAATTGGCAGTCCACAAATATAATCAAACAGTATTTGAGCGACTTTGGTCTTTGCGATGCATGGCGCTCCCTTCACCCCAACAGTAAGGAATATACTTTTTTCTCACATGTTCATCACTCCTGCTCTCGTCTGGATTATTTTTTGGTCAGCAGCTCACTGCTGAGTGACATTTCAGACACTGAGATTCACCCTATAGCTGTCAGCGATCATGCTCCTGTATCTTTAACACTAATAAACAAGAATAATACTACGCCAAGTAAAAACTGGAGATTTAATACTTCACTGCTTAAAGATGAAGGCTTTATTAAATATTTTAAAAAAGAGTGGACTTCATATTTAGACTATAATGACACTCCCGGAACTTCAGCATCTGTTCTATGGGAAGCAGGGAAAGCTGTGATGAGAGGTAAAATAATTTCTTTCTCATCACATAAAAAGAAAGAAGTAAACAAAAATATTCAGGAATTAGAAAATTAAAATATGGTTAAAAATATTATACAATTCCCCAACAGCTTGTGTCAAAACAAATGACCAAACATCCTCCAGCTTCTGTCTCCTGAGGGGCACCAGGCAGGGATGCCCACTCTCCCCTTCACTGTTTGCAATTTTTATTGAACCACTAGCAGCAGCAATTAGACAGAATTCAGTAATTAAGGGCATAAAATGCAAGAACGCGGAACATAAAATCAGCCTTTATGCGGATGATGTGTTACTTTTTCTCCAAAACTCACAAACCAATATCTCTGGGGTGATTGAACTGATAAACTCTTTTGCAAGAATTTCAGATTACTCAATTAACTGGTCAAAATCTACAGTCCTTCCGATTAATTGCTCCTTCCATAATTCCTCTTCTACTCCACTGCAATCTGGAAATATAAAATATTTAGGTATTAATGTTTCCCTCAAGCTTGCAGATCTAACTAAATTAAACCATATCCCACTTTTAAAGAAAGTAGAAGGTGATCTGACTAGATGGAAATGTCTACCCATATCACTCATGGGAAGGGTTGCCGCTATAAAAATGATGGTCTTACCAAAAATAAATTATTTATTCTCAATGATCCCAACTAAACCGCCACAAGATTGGTTCAGATCTCTAGATTCACATATGTCCAAATTCCTTTGGAAAAATAAACCCCCACGTATAAGCTTAAAAACACTACAAAAGACCAAGGATAAAGGAGGATTAGAACTACCCAACTTTCAGCACTACTTCTTAGCCAACAGGCTTCAGTTTATCTCAGGATGGCAAAAACATACCCTCTTAGATGAACCTTGGCTAGATGTAGAACAAGCACTTTGCAATAATCTAGAGATTTCAGATCTACCATTTATCAGCTCAAACATCCAACAACATGAATGCTTCAAAAGCATCAGCATCAGCTCTTCTCTGACAGCATGGTGGGAGTTTCTAAAATTGACGGAGTCTTCATTAATCCCATGCAAACGTACACCTATCTGGAACAACCCTGACATGTTACAAAACAATAACATGATAAACTTTCCAGATTGGAGTAGTAAAGGAATCAAATACTTAGAACATATATATAATGTAAAAAAAAGTGGTTTATTTATATATGTTTATATATAAATATATGCGGTGGCCCATAGAGACAAAGCACGTACAAACTCCTAAACACATTTCTAGCATTAACTGAGCTTCCAAAACAGAGCTACCTAGATCACTTAAATTACACAATTGAAAGAATGAATGTGTATTGTTTGTGTATTGTCCCGATTCGTGTTTGAGGTGAGAGACAAACGACTGCAAAGTCCCAGTGCGTCAAAACAATGATTTTATTAAACACACGCGTGTGGGGAAGATGAGCACCGTCACACAATCAGCGTCAATCTCCCCAGAACAATACCTCAGCAGTTGTATTTATAATATAACATTGATGACGGGCGTCATGCGTCAAAGCAGATAGATAACATGCATCTGTTCCAGTAATCCCAACCTTGGACACATTCAAAAAGAACAGCTCCTTCTGCTCCTCCACCCGATGCTTCCTGTTATTTCACTTATTACACTTCACTTATTTCTGGGACTAAACTGTCACTTATGCAGGTACAACATCAATGCAGTTTCGAGCAAAACAAGTCTATATACTGTGTGTGTGTGTGTGCAGGCAAACTATGTGTGTCTTGACCTCAGTGCATGACCTCACTCGACAAACAAAGACATTTTAGAAGCATACTTCCTGACTTATTCTGAGTCATCTGTTACCAGGCAAACTCCAATGCAGCAGGCTGCTGAATACACGCAGGCCTCTATTCTGTTTCTATATAATATGTGGTGTATTGTAAGCATGTATGCAATTCTTCCATAACTCTAGGCCACTTTACTCAATAGATCGGCTGGACGTCGCGCCGCCCGAAGCTTCTGACCATCAATTAACTGACTGAGCTTCAACTCTTTAATAAGCACAAAAATGCAATGTGTATAACATGAATACAGTTGCACCTGCAATGAAAGATTATTATGTGATTATGACAACACCTGAAATACAGACTTTAATGTAATATCCATAAAATGATAAAATGATGATTAATGCAATAGTAAATAGTAATAATGGTTATGAATAGTAACAGTAAAATAATTTCTAATCTCCACAGTATTTATACAAAAGCACTCATATATATTCAAATAATTTTTAAAAGAAGTTCATTTACCTGTTACTACCACACACCAAATCCGGTCGTTGGTACTTGCTGGCTTGTGTAGCCACTAGGTAACAAAAGCTCAACACTGCGCCGAGCATCCTGGAGCACTTCTGTTGTGTTTTGTATGTGTTTGGGAGTTTTTACGTGTTTTGGGGTTTGTGCGTGCTTCAGAGTTTGTACGTGCTTCGGAGTTTTTACATGTTTTGGAAAATGCCAGTTCAGCCACCACAAACCTGTGGAGATGGATTGTCCTGCAGTCCTTTAACATGGCTGTAGGGAGTGTTAAGGTTCAAATGTTGAGAGAGGAATCCATAAATAACCACAGATCCGGTCCGGTGTGCAATTAGACGACATTTTAATGAATACACATGTGTGAGTCCGACCGCTGTGCAGATTTCAGCGTCGAACTGGACTTACAATCATTAGACAAAGGTTTTATAGGGTTAAGATAGTACAGCCCCCTCTTCTGTTGCTAGGCAGATTTAAACAAAGCATACGTCACTCCAAAACCACAATGACTCTTAACATAGTCTAAAACAGAACATCATCTTCGCCTCGAAGGCAGACGCTTCCTGTCTCCATCCTCGCTGTCGCACCATGAGCGCCTCCTTATCCACCCGAACATCAGGTGCACTTCCTGTAAGCATCTGACAATACGCCGGCACAATTTGCACTTGCAGCAAAAATACATCTTCACTTCTGCCCTACCAAAATAGATCTACTATGGTGTGTATGTGTGTGTGAGTGTGTGTGCATACACGTGCGGGGGCGCGTGCATGCTGTGTACTGCGTACGTGTCATGACCTCTCACTATATGTGTCTGTATGTGTGTTTATGGGTGTCTCGCCCTTCCATGCTCTCACATCTCACCCGTTGCACTTCTGACCTTTCACCAGACAGAAGGCCAGCATGTACTGAAACTATGTGTGTGTATGTGTGTATGTCTGTCTGTGCGTGCACACTGCATGTGCTCTCTGAACCTTAGTTGACCTCAACTCAAGCAACCAGGCTAAAGCCATCCTGTGTGTACTGATCTTGACTTATATGTGAAATATATAAAACCACTGTTTCAATCTAATGCAACTACTTAAAGTTTAAATCAAAGATAAATGCATAATAAAACACCCTGCTCTTAACTTGCACTCACTCTGCTTTCGGTTTCACTTCTGCAGAACCTGCCATTTCCTGTCAGCCTGCACAGTGTATTTCCTGTCCCTGCAGTCTGCATAAACATTAAAATTATAAATTCAAAAGCACTTCGGGTTATAGATTCAACTCAACAGTTTAAAGTGGTTTTTTCTGGACCTGTAATAAAGACTAATATGATACCAATATATTTGAACATCTGAATGCCTCTGAATGCAACATCACTATTAACATGAAATGGTAATGATGATTATAAAAATAGCAGCAAATAATAGCAGTAAAATATTTCTATTCTCAATACTAGCTATGCCCGAAGTCTGAAGCCCAGGGTTTAGACATGACCCACACAGAGTAGAGACCAGTCAGGAATCATATTATAATATCCACTCTAGAGCGAACAAAGGCAGGTGTCTACTAACCAAAGACATCTACAGACGGAGGTTAAGTGTGCATCATTTCTATACAGTCAAAGTCAATAGAAAATGATGTTAAAATGATGATGAAGTGAGTGAACCAGGCCACACAGAAATCTGATCCCAAACACTGATTCAGGTAGATTATAATAAACTGATAATACAGATATATTTCTCCTTCTAATCCACAAATAGAAAGTACTTCATGTGTTGGTCTGTGGGGCATCTCTGATCTCTAGTGTCAAACAAAACCCTCCATTTGAATTTCATTTTGAAGAAGAACACAAAGCTGTAGAGACACAAATCTGCTGAGTCGGCGGGTAATAAGGGAAGATTTTCTCCGTGTGAGCCGACGGGTTTGAACCCACCGTCGGGCCTTTCTGTGAGAAGTCTGCATGTTCTCCCCACGTCTGCGTGGATTATTTGCTGAGTCTAAATGTGCCAATGCTCGTCTGTCTCCATGTGTTAGGCCACCGGTGGATCACTTCCTAGTTAAAGGAAGACTCTTCTTAAATCTCTTGTTGTGAGAAGCAGCCCAGACCCACTGATGCACATGGGCACTCAGTCATGTATCAGAGTGGGTAATAAGGTGGAATAAGAAACCAGCAGTAAAACCCTGCATGAACAGACATCTGCTCCAAGGACAGAGACACGTTTTCAACAATGTATTAGCTGTTATTGGTTTATGCATGCAGCTGCAACAGATGTTGTACAATGGTCATGATGGAACTGGAGCTGGACTTGACCCACTCAAGGTAACTGCAGAGAATCACTGGAGGAACTTCTTTCACAAACTTCTGCATTCAAGCAGATCCATCAAATATACAGGCTCCTTTTTACCAGCATGTTATAGAATAACTGTGGCCGGCCTGAAAAATAACTATGAACTCATTATTGATTTAAATGCAGACTCCCATTCTGCTTTTACAACATCTAATTATTGTCCACATGAACTGGACTGAATGTGATTGGTGTGAGTAGTTGGAACTGTGACATCAATGGTGTCTCTGCCTCCTCTCTTAAACACAATTAGTCTCTTTAATTCTGACTGAAACTGAAGTAAACACAACTACACATCTTTGTATAGAAAGCTCACACAGTCACTTTCACTTTAGAATGAAAAAATTCAGTTTTATTTACACAGCACCAAATCACAACAACGGTCGCCTCAAGGTGCTTTATATTGTAAGGTAGACCTACAATAATACATACATGAGCAGCACTTTGGCAACAGTGGGAAGGAAAAACTCCCTTTTAACAGGAGTTTGCAAAACTGCAAATCCTTTCATGAGTCTGCAGTTGTTCAGTTTGGATTTAATTCATGATTTGTTTTTATAAAATCAAATGTAAAGATGATGCCTGCTAATGGGCGAGGACGTGCTGTCTAGTGCAGCATTACTGTAGCTGCCTACATGCCTGGAAGCTCAGTTTACTGTCTGCCTTTAATCCACAGGAATCAAACGATTCCAGGGAGATGCTGATTTACAGATGAACACAAAGCTGCGTCCAATCTGCTGATGCTGATGTAAAACCACGTCAGGTGGAGTTTCATGTGTGAGTTCAGTGTGTGGGCTGATTATGGTCTGTGGGCTGGCACGGCTTGGATGAGGAGGGAGGACATAGAAGACAATTAGAGAAGAACATGGGGGGAGCGTCACGTTTAGTTCAAATAAATGGTTGAACATTGAGCAACTGAACAATGAATCATTGATGTCACACATTTGTTACTGTGGTTGGAGCTGTTTGTTGCAGGCTAACAAATATTGCTGTAAATGCACTCGTGTCTTCAGCACTCACAGAAAGAAGGTGTGCAGATTTAGCCGCAGGCAGCCATGACGTGATGTGCATCAGACAAACTGCAATGACAGCAAATCTTGAACTTCCACTAGAAAAGGTCTCTATAAGCTGCTGGGAGGAGTTTTACCAAATGAACTCAGCAGAATGTCTCATGACTGGAATCTGCTCCAAGGTTAATAAAGATCAACTCTTTGTTTTTGCTGTTTGTGTTTCTGTAAGTGGACGAGCTGTTTGGTTTGACACAGCAGGGCTGAGCAGAAGGATCATCTGTGTGGAAAGAACATCAACACAAATATCTGCAGTTCTAAGGGCTGAAAGAAGAAAAACCATCTTTACAATCACTGACATGAAATGAGTCCATTCAACAACTTTTTGAACTCGCTGTATCAAAGGACCAAGTTGTGTGATGAAAGGCCAGCAGTGCTGTGCACTACCAAGTAAATCCATGAGCAGTGTTGCTCATATCAATACTAACACTGCTCTGTGTCACTTCTAATGGCAGTATATGTATGTATATGTAGGGGAGAGCAGTGTGTCAGCATTTATGAGATGAACCATCATCAATGTTCTGAACACATTTTAATGACACTAAATCACTGTGATGTTCACATTCTGCAATAATTAGTTAACACAATAAAAACACAGCTTTGAGCTTTTTTGGACACCTTGAATATAAATGTGCGTCTCAGTAAAACACAATGTGCTGCAGGCTACAAATAAAATAGGTGTGATAGTCACACCAAAAGCTTCAGACAGTTTTCATTGTGCATGTTTGACCTACTTTGTTTTCCCCAAAATATTGATGTAACACAGTCCAGTGTCTGTATAATGAACTTAGAGCATAGAAACAAAGTCTCAGTCCCATCACACTAGTATTGATCCGACACCAATACCAGCGTTGGGATCGATTGGCCACCTTTAAGGTCCAATTCATGCCTTTATTGAACAACTAATTCCTGCCTGTTCAAATGAAGTTCCTGCAGAAAGCTTTAAAAGGAGCAACATTTCAGTCTGTCACACTAACACATGCTGGAGCAGCTGTTCATATTTAACATGCACATATTGTTCACAAGCAAACAAAGCGCTGCAGTTCTCCCTCTCTGTGAAGCAGCACAGTTACATGGAAAAGATAAAGCCTACAGTAGACAAGCTACTGATCTCAGATCTGTAGGTGATGACAGAGAGCACATGTGGCTGTGCATTTATTAACACTGGAAACTGTGGGAACCAGTAGAAGAAGAAGCTGCTTGATGATATTAAGGTAAGTGTGGAAACTTCTTCACACTGAGCATTTAAAGCCTGCTGGCTGCTCATGTTGTGAGTGTGTGTGTCCTCACTCATCAGGAGTGTGTGAAGCTTTCATGTGCATCCATCTGTTCCTGCATCAGTGTGTGTGTCCTCTATGAAAAGCTTGAGAGCTCCTCAGACCGTGCACACACACACATGAAGACCAGGCTGTGTCACAAAGTTTACACGTTTGATCCGACTGTGTGAAGAACACAACATGTGAAGCTTCAGCTTCTCTCTGTGTTTAAACACACTCACAGGCAGCCATGTGACTACCAAGCTTCAGCCAATCAGAACAAACTGGAGCAAAGTTCAACATGTTAGAAGTTAGTTTGTGCCCAGTGTGCATGTTTCATGAGTGCTGTGATAACTCTGTGTGTGCGTTTACTGAAATGGCTTTAAGATGCTTTGTTTTTTCTTTTGTTTTTTTGTTTTTTCCTCTATGAAAAGGTGTATGAAGAGGGGCGGGGCTTAGTGAGGCTCTCTGAGTGGATATGATTGGCGTTTTACAGCCACAGCACCCTGAGCAGCCCCGATCTGACATCATCTCTGAAAATCAATCAATCAATAATCAATCAGCGAGTTTGTTTGATTTTCACTGTGAACTTTGTTTCAAAGATGGAGGCCACGCTGCTCTCAGAGGACTGTGTGTGGTTGTGGTAAACGTGTGAGCTGCTGCTGGTTCTTCCTCACATGTTTGACATGTTTCCACCTTTTTCACAGATGTAAACGGCTCCAAAAGGCTCGAGTGGTTCTGGATTTGACAGCACGAGGACTTTATGTCTGCTTCCAAACAGAAATGAATGGTGGCAGCAGGATTTCTGTCTCTACTTGGAGTTTGATTTTGGCTGTTTGCTTTGTGTTATGGTTTCTTTCAGTCCATGTCACAGATCCAGACACTGCACATCCCGCTGACTTCACTGAGCTACATGAGTTTGCTTATTTTACTTTTGTTATAGAACATTTTTGCTAAGCTGTCATATCTGGCCTCCTCCCTTTGGTCCTTCCCATGAGCTGTCAGATATCAGGATGTTTCTATAAAACCAATTCCTGTAGAAATGACATCATTACTGTGGGAATATTGTCAAATATTCCAGCACGACTGGATTCACAGAGGAACACGAGGAGGAACTTTGTTTGCTGTGAACTCACCAGAACAGGAAACTGATGACATCCATGAGCTGCTGTAATCCTGAGAGCTGATTTCAAAAAGCGTGAAATGTCCCCGACGCTCAGACCTGACGGGTCTGTGGACTGTTTGAAGGAAGCGTGGACTGTGATGTTCTCCTCACTGAAGCAGATTCAAACTCATATGGACACAGAACACAACCATGATGTCAGCGTGACCCAGGTCTCATTGCTGAGTGACATTTCCTACTGTTTAATGGTCAGTGAACACGCCACGGTGACGTTGATGTGGGCGTGGCAGCCACACACTGCAGCTGTGGATTTTCCTCTGTGTGCTGGAACTTTGTTTCAAAGTAGTTATGATGAGTTTATAAAAATGTGTGTGAGTGAAACTGATGAGTGTAATGTGCTGTCAGAGTGAGGAGTCACTTTGAAGCTGTGTCCAGGAGTTATTGTGATCACACAAACTCCTCTGGTGAGTTGGTCTGATGCACATTCATGGTTAGTGCTGCCCTGTTATACCTCAGTAACACAACTGCTGTGATGTTCACTGTCAGCCATCCTGTAACGTATGAGTGAGATTATTAGTAGATTATTAGCTCTCTGCCAGCAGATTAGAGGCTAAGCAGGCCTGAGCACTACAGCTGGCTGTGAGTACAGATGTGTAACAGCTGCATGAACTTAAACATCAGCAGATATTTGAAACCAACCGTTTCTGCCACAACAGAAAAATACATTTTCTTTGCTGGATTTGATTTGTTTCTAAATCTATGTCAGCTCCAGATATCAGTGATCGGTCTCATTGATTACTGATAATCGTCCACATCAGTGCGTCTTTATTTTTAAGGCTGCTGATATTATGATAAAGAAGCTCAAAGACTTACTGACACACAGAGGCAGCTGTCACAGCTGTTTGAAAACCTGAGTTTGTGGAAGAAGTTTGCAGAAACAAAAACACAGCTCAGTCTTGGATTCAGATTTTGACTTCAAAGCGACACTTTCATCGGGAAGTTGAAATGAGACGTGTTTAATAAACTGGCACATTTCTTTCTCCTGTTTTTACAAAGCTCTCATTTTGGTGACGTCATCAAAGAAAACACACCTTTCACTTCCCCCTGATGGTTTTTGGGCTCTGACTATTTCCTGGATCCTTTTAATGGACTTAAAGTGGCCACGTTGTGTAACACGGATCCTTTCAGCTCCTTCTGGAGATGATTCCAGGAAAAAGATGGAGCTCATTGAAAAGACTCTGAGCACAAACATTAAAATCCTGTGAGAGCGAAGCCTGAACTGATTCTGCTTTTTCCTCATGAATGTTCACAGATAAGAGGAGAGATTCAGAGAGGAACCAACCAATGTGAAAGTGAGAGACAGACGGAGACAGCAAGGAAGGAAAGTGAAAGGTTTCCAGGATCAGACGAGTTCAGGTGGATTCATAAAGAGAGATCAGCAATAAAAGGAATGAAGTGTTTCCTCAGCTGGAGGCAGAACCAGCAGCTGGACTGTTTCCCCACAGCTGGACTCACAGGTGAGACACCTGCAGCTTTACTGACACCCAGTGGACGCAGCAGGAAACTGCAGCTACTCAGACAGTAATTCAAGTGTTTATTCAGGGCTGCTGTGGCTCATTAAAAACTCTGAAATTCAAATAAATGAAGGTCTTCAAATGTCTCATATTTCCCCAAAATCATTAAAAGGAAGTTTTTTCAGACTGGAAGGAAAAATGAAGCCAAGAAGAATTTTTTCAGTCAGTTTTTAAAGTTTCACTCGCTCAGCGTCTCTCCTCTTATCACCGCTGATCAGACACATTTATTTATTTGAAGATGCAGTTAGCGGCTGACACGCTGATGATGCTCAGTAGATCTGATCTTTGTATCTGGATTTATTTGACAGGGACAGTGTTCATGTTCATGGAATTTGAATTTGAATTTATTTATTTAAAAGGGACAGTGCAGTTTAACATAGTTCAAGTGCAAGACATGAGACTGATGTACCGCACATAGGTTTATAGCTACTGCTAATTTTCAACAATTGTCCCTTGTTGGGCTTACAGTCTAAATAAATACATATTACAATAAAACATACATTTTCATAAAACCAAATTACATCATAAATACAATTACAATTAATAGACAGCAATTTAAAATAAAATTAAAATCATCAGATAAAATGACTACAACTTTGGTTTCCCTTTAACCACACTTTAACCTTCAATGTAAAGGATCTAATGTCTGTAATCAGTTTGATATCGGTTGGAAGTGTGTTCCACAGATGGCAGGCCTTTATAGAAAAAGCTGACTGACCGAATGTAGATCTGCGATATAATATCTTGCAGTTGCCGTTCACCTTACTCCTAGTAACACGATTACTGTCTTGTCTCTGAATGTATCTATTGAGACACTCTGGGGCCATCCTATTTATACATTTAAAAACTAATTTAAGATAACACCAATGATTAAAACTCTTAAAACTAAATAAGTTATATTTCTGTAAAATGTGACAATGATGCCACCGAACCGATTTTCTATCCATTATTTTTAAGGCTTGATTATATAAGGATACCACAGGCTGAATTGTAGATGGTGTTGCTTGAGTCCAAACTGTCATACAATATGAAAAATGAGAAAATATCATAGAATGCATAAATAACTGAGCTGCTGAAGTGGGTATATAGTGCCGAATTAACTTAAAACAATTCAGGTTAGCCTTGACTGTCTTAGAAATCTTCTTTACGTGCTTGTCAAATTTAAGATGTGAATCTAAGATTATTCCTAAAAACTTAAAATCTTTGACCTCCTTTATTTCTTCGTTCCCTAGGTTGATTTTAAAATCATCAGATGAATTTCGTTTCCTAATCGAAAAGCACATAGAAGCAGTTTTTTTAAAATTCAGTACAAGATGATTTTGTTCCAGCCATTTTTGGACACCATTTAGATGTACCGTTAAGGTGTCTGCTGCTTCACCAGGTGACTTAGCTGGTACGTGTATAACTGCATCATCTGCATAAAGTTGGCAGTTGGCTTTTGGGCAGCTGGTAGGCAAATCATTTATAAACAAACTAAATAGCAATGGGCCAAGAACAGATCCTTGGGGAATACTGATTCTGTTTTCCAACACGGATGACTTTTCTTTATCAACCCTCACACACTGTTCTCTTTTGTAGAGATAGGACTCAAACCAGTCAACTGCTTGCTTTGAAAAGTCAAATTTTATCAACTTAGAAAGAAGTATGTCATGATTGACAGTGTCAAAAGCCTTTTTTAGGTCAAGGAACACTGGACCCACAACATTACCATTATCCAAATTACACTTAATATTTTCAACAAAATAGCAATTTGCCATTTCTGTGGAAAATTTTGGTCTAAAACCAAACTGCATTGGATGAAGCAGTTGATTAGTCTCTAAATAATCAATTAACTGTGCTGCCACAACCTTCTCAAGCACCTTCGAAAGAACAGGGAGTATGGAAATTGGACGATAATTACATATCAAATCACGCTCGCCTCCTTTAAAGACTGGAGTAACTACAGCCCTTTTCCAGTCAGTTGGGAATGTCCTATTTCTTATTGATACATTTATAAGATGTGTTAAAGGTTTTGTCAAGAAATCTCTATATTTTTTAATAAAACAAGTGTCCAAGCCATAAATATCCTTTGCCCTAGAATCTGATAATTTCTCAATAACCTCTGTGACCTCTGCTTCATTAACCTCTTCAATAAAAAATGAGTCTGATGAATCGATAGGGCTGTTTTTAATAGTGACCAATGGAGAGCTAAAATTTTGCATTAATTCTTCTACAGATTGTATAAAATATTTGTTAAATTCGTATGCCATGGAACCCTTATCTATAATAATTGTGCCATTTATATTGACTTGCTCAATTTCCTTCCTGCTAGATGATCTGTTAATTAAATCGTTTAAATGCTTCCAAAGGGAGACATTATGACCTTTAGCTTTTTCTATAATATGAGTGTAATATAAAGCCTTAGCTTTACGCAATTCCATGACTACTTTATTTCTTAGGCCTTTATAGATCATATAATCCGTATTACCTTTAGTAGTTAAGGCTGTTTTTAACGCCAAATCTCGTCTTTTCATAAGTTTATGTATTTCACTATTTAACCATGGTAGATTTTGCTTCCTTTGCTTAATTTTGATACTTTTGGTATATTTAGATATTACTTCAGTCAGGCAGCTAGTCATGGAATTGCAACACAACTCCAAATCATCTGATTTTATAAGATGATCCCAGTTGCAATTCGCAAGCTCCTGTTCAAGCTGTACAATTTCAGACTTGGGAATAAATGTCTTTACATGGACAGGGCTGTTTGTACTATAATACTGCAATCGTTTTTTAGTCAATTTCCTAACAGTTAAAATCATATTATGATCAGACAGACCAGTTAATAAGTTATATGTTTTTGTTATCCGATCTATTAGTGAATACCATATCAATTAGAGTTCTACTATTTTTGGTGACTCTTGTGGGTCCTTTAATTATTTGCTTAAATTGAAATTTTGACATAATAATTTTTAATTTTTGGTTATTAGTTTTATCCAGCCAGTTGATGTTAAAGTCACCATAAAATATTGTTTCTCTACAACAATTCAATTCTTTTACTGCATCTTGTAACTGATCATAAAATGAGACACTATGTGATGGCGGGTTATATAGGACAACAATATTAAAACACATTTGGGGGGAAAGAATCACCTGTAAAGCTAAACATTCAAGAGGAGTATTCATTTGTATTTCACTGCATTTATACTTTTCTTTAATGAAAATCAGAACCCCCCCACCTCTACCATACAGCCTATCCTTTCTAAAACAACTATAGCCGGGAATGTCAATCATGTTTGCTGGAATATTCACATGAAGCCATGTTTCAGTTAAACAAAGATAATCCAAGTTTGAGTCACAAAGAAGAGTATAAATCTGATCTATTTTTGGAGTAACACTCCGAATATTTAAGTAGCCGCCAAGAATACCTTTGGGTTTAGATTTCAAGTCCCATAACACTTTGGCATGATTAACAGTTTGAAAGAATAGATATTGTTTTTGTTTCTGAGCTGCACCTCGCTCAGTTTTCCCTCTCCTTGTTTCTTGGAAAGCCATGGTAGATTTTTCATTGAGCACGACGGTATGTTCCATTTTCGTCCCAGCCTTCAATTCTGTGACTGTCTCTGCATTCAAACGATGGGACTCACCATTACGATGCATTACAGAATCTGGTTGAAGTGTCTTTAAATAATCAGTAGAAAACGCTGCTTGTTCCTGGCTCGGATCTTGCCCTTCGAACAGGTGCTCTAGTTCCTTCCCAAATGCGCCGATCACAGCTGAGGGCTCCTGCATCTCCGTAACACACAACGGCTGCGCCTCAAAAACCGGCTTCTCCGGAACACACACCGGCCGCGTTCCAGCCACCGGCATCTCCGGAACACACACCGGCCGAGCTCCGAACACCGGCGTCGAGGCAAGGTCTCCTCTCTGTTCAAAGACCGATGGACCGGGATTTAAATGTATATCCCCAGCTAATAGTAATAATATAAACAAGGTTTGCAGCACACGCCCCTTGTGATGGTGTTTTGAGGATTGCGAGGTATTCTTTATTTTCTCATTTTTGATCCTTCTCATTGGAGTAAAGATGGAATATAACGCCAAATATCCATGACCAAACAGATGTAATTTTGTCTGGTTATCTGCGGTTGGGCCCATTGACCCTTCAAACGTTGATGTAGTCATGTCCTCTGCTGAATTTAACCATGATCCACTAAGAAATAGTAACAGCAGACAGCAATATAAAAGCATACAGGCCTTTAGTTGAACCAGCGACTTCTTGTGGACTGGTTTTCTTTGCTTGGAATCATCCTGAGAAGTGCTAAAAGTTTGCTGTAATATGTAAATCAGAGCATAAAATAGCGAAAAAGAGAATGTCAGAATAAAGAGCGTTAAAGTGGAGCCCAACAACCCACACTCCGACTGTCCGACACGCTCGGTCGCCATTTTCCATTGATCTGGACATCAGGATAAAAACAGAAGATGGAAACCTGCCAGATTTGAGCTAAACTGCTCATTTCCATGTGTAGTCCCTGGGCAGGTCACATGACTCTATCCAACATACAAAGACACACAGACACACAAGAAAAGCCAGAGAAACAAAGACAAATCCAAACAATCCATCATACTGAGTTAAAGTGATCACAGGCCTGCTTTGTTGGAGATGAGCCTTCAAAGTGAAACATGTGGACTGTTCCTTTATTACTACCACTGAAGGCCACGCCCCTCTGGTCATGTGATCGTGTGGTTTGTAGGAACGCTCCTCTTCCTCAGAGGATCCACCTGTGCTTCCTCTCCTCTCTCCTCCACCTGTTACAGTGAGGGAACGTCCTCCATGATGGAGGAGCTGCTGGAAAGTGCTGAGAGTTTCCTCCAGAGTGAGACCTCTGTCACAGTTCAGAGGATCTACGGCAGCAGAGACCTTCATGGACACTAAAAGTCTCAAACACACAACAACAACATCACACTGACTCCACTCTGACATCACTGATCAATAATCAAAGAACACACAGATCAAACTGATTGATCAGCCATCAGAGGAGTCGGATCAATGGAGCTGCTTCTGTTCCTGATGTCCCCTGTTTGATCCTGTACCTGAACTCTCCCTGCAGAGGAGACACAAGACAGTCAGACACACACACATACACACATACACACGCACACACGCACACGCACACACACACGCACACACACAAACAAACCTTTGACTTTGAGCTGCACAGTTTTGAATCGGAAGATCCTCTCACTGTAGACTCTACATCCATATCTCCCACTGTCTCTCTCTGTGGGGTGTTTCAGGGTCAGACTGAGGTCTCCAGTTTTCAGCAGGTCTTCATTCATCTTCGTTCGGTCTCTGTAAACCTGGTGCTGCACTTCAGGCTGGTCAGAGCCGTTCTTATACAGGTGGGCCAACAATACTAGATCATAATGCCACCACTCCACTTCAGCATCTTCAGGCAGGTTTTGTGTGGTTTTGAAGGGCAGCTGGACAGACTCCGCCCCCTCCTCCACCTCCACCTGACAGACTGAGAGGACAACAAACACAACATGAGCTGTACAAAGTGTGATTGGTGTTGACAGAGCAGCATCATGTGACTCTTGTTCTGCACTAAATGAAGCGATGGAGTGGCGCCTCCTTCAGGCAGAGAAACAGCTCATGGAGAGAAATAATTATTAGAGCAAAAACAAGAGTGGAGCTGCAAATAAGGCCGAGAGGAACGCTGCAGAAAACTGTTCATGTGTGAATTCATCACTTCATAGATTTATTTGAGCACTAAAATCAGAGCTGCTTCTATTTCTAATATGACAGCTGTACATTAGAGCTGGAACACTTTAAATGTGAGCCATAAAAACATGATACTCTACAAGTGCATTCAGCTCTGACACTGTCACATCATGAAGGAGACGTGGAAATCACTTTGTTACACAAATCAAAGTCAAATCAATTCTATTGATGGAATATTGTGTGATCAATAGACTGATCAGTTTCTAATCTGTCATCTATCAGCTGGAAATCCAGCAGTGTCAAACAGACTTGGCAGCAGATTAGGACCAAACACAAACACATTGAGACTTTTTCTTCATCAGCAGTTGCAGGTAAATTGCAGCAACAATGCGACTCAGACAGTTTCTCTATAACTGCAGGGCTTCCTGCGCTGCTGTTAGTCAGATACGGATCAACAGGTTGTGGATAGAAAGCAGATTCCTTCAGCAGAGGATCCATATCACACTTGAAGCATGTCGTCGGGAAACAATCAGTGAAAATGGGACACTTTGAGCCAATTTGAGCCTCAAACTCTGAACATAACCTGCTGCAGACCAGCTGATGTGTTCAGTTACCATGGTGAGGAATTTCACAATAAAGGAGGCGTACGCTCTGTCTTTTCCCGGCCCGACGCTCTGGGACATTTTAGACAAGTTTCCTGGCAGAATACGATCCCGTCCGGAGGCCGACACCATCCTTATCCACATGGGCACAAACCGGATTCCAAACAGCGCTCCCACTTCCTCAAACTGGACTTTGTGTGTCTTTGTGAGGCTGTGAAACAAGCCCACCGTAGTGTTTGTATCTGCGGCCCCACTCCCACCTGTGGCCGTGGGGCGTTTGGGCGGCTGCTCGGCCTCCACACCTGGCTCTCCTCTGTGTGTGACTCCCACAGCCTGGGCTTTAGAGACAACTTCTGTTTTCTGGGACATGAGGCATCTTTCTGCAGCAGATGGGCTCCACTTCAACCAATCAGGAGCCAGATACTCTCTGCTAATATCATATGGAGTCCAGCGTGCAGAAAACACTCCATCAAGTACCTGTCCACACCTGCCCACACCTGCTGACCGCTCCGTCACTGACTGACGTCCCCCAGGTCCTAGTCCCTATCATCTCAGTTCCACTCTAAACACTAATACATGTTCAGCTGGACTCGGAGCCTCTGGAGACATTTTGGATATTCCAGTCATAATAACTAACAGGACAGTTTGTGCAAGGTGGAGAAAATCTGCTGCATCATCCCATTGATGAAGCATTCAGCTCCACCCTACAGTTTCTCTGCTGCCTCCATCCACCTTGGTTCACTTTGCTCTTCTTAATGTTGGAGCTCTGAATAGTCAGGCTTTTATTCTGAAGGATTCTACAACTTCCCATCAGCTTGATTTGATGTTTTGAACAGAAACATGATGAAATCTGGAGAGGACTGTCTAGTCTGTGAACTCTGACCCCACATATGATTGTTTCAGTCAGCCCAGAGAAAGTGGCTGGGTGGGTGGAGCTTTGGCTTCAAATGCTCCCCTATTAAGGTGGATGAAGGGTGTAGTTTGGAGGTGCTGCTTGTTAAAGTGTGAAACAGCTCCTATCTGTGCAGGTATCTCCGCCCTCCTAAGACTCCATCAGAGTTGGAGCTCTCAGATGTTTCCTGCTCCATGGTTCTTATGTGTGATCACATGATCTGAGCTGCTGATTTTAAGATCCATGTTGATGATCTTACTGACTCATTTGCCACAGAGTTCCTCAGTACAGTAAATTCATTGGTTTCAAACAGCGTGTTGTTGGCCTACATATAACTGTGGGCTTCAGTATGAACTCCAGGCTTTGAGCTGATGTGTTTCTATCTGATCATTGATGGATTCTGTTTGAGATCATTTTTCCAAGTGATCAGGCAAAAGAAGCTGTGTCAGTACGCTGACGCTCTTTTCATGAGGAAACAGGAGAAACATGTTCATCAGTGTTTCCTACCACCACTGGTATTCCTCCTCCCTCACACACACAAACACTCTGAATGATCTGAACCTCCTTTGTACATCCACTTTAGATTCAACTGCACCTTTTAAGATCAGGACTAAACGTGGTGCTCGCTCGCTGCCCTGGATTCACAAAGACATTCACAGTCTGAAAAGACAATACCGGAGGGCAGAAAGGAGACGGAAGAAGGTGAATATTCAGCTCCGTCATCAAGAAATGAAAGCATGAACGACTGCTTTCAATGAACAGGTGAACGAGGCGAGGGCCGGCTATTTCTCTCCTTTAATTCATTCTAATAAGCACAGCCCAGAGCTCTTTGGAGCTCAGTGGAGCGTCTTTGAAATCCTGCAAGTTTTCATCAGATTACGGCATCGAGTGAGGAACGTCTTCACTTTCTAAACTTTCTGAAGGATCAAATGAATGAGAGGAAATCCAAACCAGCAGCTCCTGATTCTTTTCTTGATGTCCCCGACCCCAGCCACAATATCTGATCTTCTTTTCTGCCAGTCTCTGTGGAGGAGCTTTGAAGGACTGTGGCACAACTGAAACGCTCATCAAGCTGTGTAGATATGATTCCTCCAAAGTTCCTGAGTGAAGTTTGGGATGTCCCTGCCCCTCAGCTGCTTCCAATAATGAACACTTGTCTGTCCTCTGGCTGTGTCCCAGAATACTTAAAGACAGCCTGTGTGCAAGCACTCATCAAAGATCCAGCCTCCATCCTTCTGACTACAACAATTACAGAGCCAGCTCAAAGTTTCCTTTTAGAGCAGAACTTTTGGAGAACACTGTCTGTCTGAAGCTTCTTGAAGCGTTACGTCCATGCTAGAACTCCACTTTGACTCTGACTGTGGATCCTGCTGAAGCTTCTCCAAATAGTGGAGAAATGAAGACCTCCACAAGATCAGCAGACCCAGCTCAACAATGTCTGCAGGTGCTAACAGGTCAATCTGTGAGACGCTGAATGTTCCCAGTTTCCTGCTGTGAAACTAGAAGTGATGACTATTATTGTAACAGCACTACAGCTGGAACTGCTGACAGGGCTGGAGATGAACTGGATTCTGATTTCAGTCACAGTTTTGGCTTTCAGTCGTCATCAAAACACTTTGTTTCATTCATGTTGCTCTGAAGCTTTCCTTTCTTCTCATTGACGTGTTATGAACCAATCACAGCCCTTTCCTTTACAGAGCTCTGCTTTCACCCCTCCCTAAAAGCCCAAATTCACTCTCAGTTTAGTTCAGCTGGAGCCAAGATGACACAGAGAGCCTTTGGTCCATGAGATCTATCTAGGAGACATCAGTAACATCAGGTTTGTGTAAGCTGTCCTGTAGAACGCTTACATACAGCTGCTTCTGTCTCTGATCTCTGAGTATCTCTCAGCTTCAGCTGGGACTCCACCCAGGTGTTGGTTGGTTGTTGGCACAGGTGTAGAGCTGCTGCAGTGACTCACAGCTGCTTTCATCCAGTTTAAATTCAATGGTGACTTTAAGCGTGTTTCATGTATGAAAGCCAATAAAGACAGAATGAGTGGTCAGAGGTGTCATAATGAGATTCATGGTCAGATTTACTAACAGTTCAAAAGCTGCTGTCTGAATTTACTAAAGAGCTGCAGGTCAGTCTGGGACTGAAACACGAGGAGCAAACTGGTGCCATGCTGCAGTCACAAACATGAGCTGATGGCTGATCTACCAGCAACGTGCTGCTTTATATACAAACATGCAGCCAATCATGATTCTGTCACAGCAGCCAATCAGAGGAAAGCAGCAGATGAGGGAGTGTGAGGCAGAGAGTGATGGAGCAACCAGAATAATCCACAGTAAGCTCAGGTTTCACTGATGAGTTTCTCTGTGGAAACAGTTCAGATCAATGAGAGGAGGCTGAAGGAGGATCAATATGTTTGTGATATCAGGGAGAACTCTGCTGATAGAAGCTGCTGGGACTGTGTGAGGTCCTGAGGACTGAGACTCAGGTGGAGCTCAGGATTGATCAGAGGAGAGCTGCATGATTACAAAGTGAACTGTGAGGATCAGCTGACTGTACATGAACATGATTTAGCATCAGATCTGATCAGTTACACACTCTGATAACATCTCCCCCTCTCTGTGCAAATACATGAACACTGCTAGAAGCAACAATCACAACCACATCAGGATCAATCACATTTTGATTGCTTTTTGTGTTACATTGAGAACAATCTGCAGTAAAGTGTGCGTCACAGACCTGATTTATTTCAACACTTTACTCCAAACTTTGAAAGTGAAACTCCTACAAACACATATGAAATAATCCAGCCACAGAAACTGTCCACAGCTTTCAGTCTCCACATTTACTGTGAACCTCTGCAGGAAACCCTGACAGCAGCTTTTTAGCTCCAAAGCAGGTTTAGCTCTGGTGCAGAGTGTTAGTGACTCTGCCCGTGGACACAGTTATTTCTGCAGGTGACCTTGTTACAGGTGGATTTGGAGGAGATTCCCTTTCAGAGCACTCAAAGCTTTGTGGCAGGGAGTTTACTGCAGACTGCAGCATGTTTAATACCAAGCATGACGTGAGCCTGATGTGGCTGATAGCTGCTTCTAGCAGTCTTCATGTATGTGGAATGAGAGGGGAGATGTTATTAGGACCAGTTGCTGATTGGACGTCTCAAAGCTGTGAGCGCAGTGCTGAAACTTTGGCTCTGTCCTGTAGCTCTTCACTCAGTCCTCACCCTGAGTGTTTACAGCCCAGCCCCACGTATTCCTGCTCCTCAGGAATTCTGGGATTTGGAGGAAACACGGCTAAACTGACCTGAAGCTAACACGGAGGTCAAGGGGGAGGAGCCACAATACAAGCTGCATCCAGCCAATGGGTGCACTGTTGACCCTGAGCCCATGGATGTGCAGAGGGTCACATGTTTAGTCCCATTTGTAGAAATGTGTCCATAATGAAGACAAATGCAGTCACACAGCTCTGCAACAGCACAAATCACTTTGATGGAGTTTGTTTGTGTTGCTTTCAGATCTGTACAACACTGACATGTGTGTCAACATGCTGCAGACTCACAAAGATGTGCCGTGTTAGCTTCATGTGTCCATCTGACACTATATTATAGTGACTTGAAGAAATCCCTGCAGCATCACATGCAGAACAAACAGAGGCCACGTGTGGCACAGTTCCTGTAACGGGATGAATCCGTGGATGTGTCGGGATCTGACGCTGAATCATGTTGCTGTTCTTTTCCACATGGTACAGGTCAGCTGTTCCACACAGATTTCAGCTTTCTAGAAGAGTTAGTCTGGAATAAAGCAGCTCTCCTCTGGACCAATCCTGCCTCCAGCTGAGCCGTCACACACACACATTCACACACAGTCCCAGCAGTTTGTAGCACAGCAGTGATCCTTCTATCAGAAACATGCTGCTTCTCCTTCATCCTCCTCTCATTGATCTGAATCAGCTGTTTTCACAGAGAAACGCTGCACAAATCCTTCACTCCACTATTTCTGTCAGCAGATGACTCGCTCTATCATGGCTGCTGCTCCTTTTTCACTCATTTGTGCTTTGAATCAAATCTGTTTCTCATCATCACCATGAACAGGCTGCTCATCAATCAGCACATTAGCTGTAGATCAGCTGCACACTGATGAAGATGCTCAGACAGACGGGCACACAGAGGACTTTATGATCTGTTCTTACATTCAGTCCAACATGGATCATTTCAGAGTCCAATCATCTCTGGAAACTTGTGCTTACATGGCACACGGTGCGCTGGGCTACTTCAACAAATAGCACTACACCTCTGGTTGTCAGCTTCATCTCTCCATCGCTTTCCCCGTGGCTACAGTACAAGTGAGCTGACACATCCATCAGTGGAGACTGTGGGCCAGTAAGGAGCAGCAGCTGCCTGCAACATGGGCTTTACATTGAAAACAGCCACAAGTCTGGGCCTAACCACGCCTTTGGACTTCTTCTTCATTTCCATGAGATTTACATTTCAGGGAGTTCCCCTGGAAAAAGAGCCATTTTGAAAGCTGTTTGCTGACTTCATCAATAATCTGCTTCAATCATCCAGATGAGAATCCTGAGAATGGAGCAGCCCTGATAGCAGCTCATAGGATCACAGTGTTTTTCATTCAGCTGATTGATTTCACAGGTTAGGACGTGAACAATCTAACTGTGCTCCTCCTTCCACCTTTGGACCACTCATTTAGTGACAGCCAGGATTTGACAATCAGCTGTGACACAGGAAAACATGAGGTGGGAAACTCTGGAGAAGATTTGCTTTTCTCTACAGGGGAGGCTCGCACATCTAATCTGCTCACAATCACTCAACTCACTTCAACAACATGCTGACTCAGTCATTTCTGCACGTTTCCTCATGTTACAGCCCTGACTTCAGTTCAGCTGAGGAGGAGATGAGGGAGGAGAAAGCAGTAGTGGAGGAGGCAGATGAGGAAGAAGAGGAGGAGAAGATCCAAAGAGGAGGCAGGGGGAGAGGCTCAGGAACAGTTAGGATCAGAGACTTTGAGCCATCATGGACTCCCACTCCTTCCATCCAGCCCTGTGTGGATCAGCACCTCCAAAATGTCTGCTCAATTCAATTCAAGTATTTATTGTCATTGTCAAGAACAATGAAATTATGTTTGGAGCTTCTACAACAAATAATAATAAATACTAAATTCCCCTTAGACCCAAGTGTGACTATTTAACCCAGTGTGACTTCAGTGCAATGAGATGATCCTTAGCAAAAACATGAGAATATGACAGGTAATGTTCATGGGACATTCAGACAAAGACCTGAGAAATATGACAAAGTGCAACAGTGCAACCCGTTCAATTATTGTACTGTGAGATATGATAATTGTCTATTTTTCAGACCAGTTCACTGCTATTAATAAGTTGAATATGGTTATTGTCCGTGAGAGGGGGGGGGCAGAGAGGGGGGGGGGGCAGAGGGGGGGGGGGGGGGGGGGCAGAGTTCAGGAGCCTCACAGCCTGTGGATACAGGCTGTTGGCCAATCTGGACGTTCTGGAGTGTGGGGAGTGGGGAAGATGTTGCTAATCTCTGGCAGAATCGTTCCAATAATTCTGCCAGCTTCTTTCACCAAACGCTGGAGTGCTTGCTGGTCGGCCTTGGTGCAGCTGGGGAACCACACTAGAAATCCGTACGTCAGAACGCTGCTGATGGCACAGTTGTAGAAGTTCAACATCAGAGGTCTGGGAATGTGTGCGCTCCGCAGTCTCCTCAGGTAGTAGAGGCGCTGTTGGGCCTTCCGTACAGCTGAGGTGATGTGGTTGCCCCAGGACAAGTCCTCAGTCACAGTTACCCCCAAGAATTTAAAACTGCTCACCCTCTCCACCGCCTCACTGCCAATGAAGAGAGGCAGGTGGTTGTTGTGACCTTTCCTCCGGAAATCTACAATAATCTCCTTGGTCTTTTTGGTGTTTAAGACCAAGTTATTGTCGCGGCACCATGACTCTAGTTGTTGCACCTCTGTCCTGTAGTTTGTCTCATCGTTGTTGGATATGAGTCCGAGCACTGTGGTGTCGTCGGCAAACTTAACAATGAGATTGGACGCGCAGGAGGAAATACAGTCATGAGTGAAGAGAGTGTATAGCAGAGGGCTCAGAACACACCCCTGAGGGGCACCGGTGTTGACCACAAGGGTGGAAGAGGTGTTCTTACCCACTCTGACACTCTGTCTACGGTTAGTGAGGAAGTCCACAATCCAGTTGCACAGGGAGGAGTTGAGTCCCAGTTGATGGAGTTTGGGACAGAGTTTGTATGGCCGGATGGTATTAAAAGCCGAGCTGTAGTCTACAAAGAGGAGCCGTGCATAGGTGTTCTTGTGCTCCAGGTGCTCCAATAGTGTGTGCAGCACTGTGGCGATCGCGTCCTCAGTTGACCGGTTCTCCCTGTATGCAAACTGGTGCGGGTCCAGAGATGGTGGAAGGGCAGCTCTGATATGTTTAATGACCAGTCTCTCCAGGCATTTGGCGGGAATGGGGGTGAGTGCCACAGGTCTGAAATCGTTCAGACATGTGACATTTGACTGTTTGGGGATGGGAACGATGGTTGCTGCTTTGAAACAGGATGGTACCAGTGAACAGGACAGCGAGGTGTTATATATAGAGGTGAAGACGTCCGCCAGGTCCGCAGCACAGTCTTTTAGCACCCGGCCCAGCACTCCATCTGGTCCGGCCGCCTTCCTGGTGTTAATGCTGCGGAACACACGCCTCAGCTCATGAGCGCTCAGGACTGGAGCAGGGTCGGTTGAGGGGAGTGGGGACAGGACAGGGTCGGTGTTATCCCTATCAAAACGGGCATAAAAGAGGTTTAGGTCCTCAGCCAGAGTAGGACTGTCGGCTGAGGGTGGTGGTGTTCTCCTCTGGTAGTCCGTGATAGCCCTGATGCCCTCCCAGACCTGTCTTGGGTTTGTGATGTTCTCAAACCTGGCCTCGATGCGCCTCCTGTGCTGCTGCTTGGCAGTCTTGATGCTTCTTCTCAGGTTAGCCCTGGCAGCACTGTATGCCTCCAGGTCCCCGGAATGGAAAGCGTTGTTCCTCGTTCGGATAAGTTGTTGAACTCCGTGTGTCATCCAGGGTGGATTATTAGGGAACACACGGAGTCGTTTCCAGGTTGTTACATTGTCCACACAGAAACAGATGTAGTCCAAGACAGTGGAGGTGTAACTGTCCAATGCGACACGATTGTCAGTGTCCTGCTCCTTGAATACCTCCCAGTCTGTGCGGTGGAAACAGTCCTGGAGCATCGGAATAGCATCCTGCGGCCATGTTCTCACGGTTTTGGTTGTAATCCCAGTGCTCTTGATCTTTGGTGTGTATATTGGGTGTAGCAGAAGAGAGAGATGGTCTGACAGACCCAGGTGGGGATAGGCCTGGGCTCTGTATGCGTTCGCCATGTTGGTGTACACCTGGTCCAAAGTTCTATCTCCTCTGGTAGCACACTTCACATTTCGGTGGAAATTGTGAAGTACAGATTTCAGGTCCGCGTGGTTAAAATCCCCAGCCGCAATAAAGACACTGTCCGGGTGTGCTACCAGGCTGTTATTGATGCTGCTGCTCAGTTGTGCTAACGCTAGCTTAGCATTAGCATCTGGTGGAATGTAAACGGCGCAGATGTAAACGGCAGAAAATTCCCGAGGGAGATAGAATGGACGGCACTTTAACACCAACAGTTCTGCCTCTGTACTGCACAGTCTGTCCGTTGCGGTGACGTTCGTGCACCAAAAGTTGTTGATATAGATGCAAAGCCCCCCGCCGGTCTTCTTACCAGAGTCCGCAGACCTGTCGGCTCGGTAGGCGGTGCGGCCTGCTAGCTCAATAGCCGCGTCGGGAATGGCGCTGTCCAGCCAGGTTTCAGTAAAAATCATGCACGAACAGTTGTTGAAAGTCCGTCGAGTGGCGATCTGCAGTCGTATTTCATCCAGTTTGTAACGGATTGAACGAGCATTGGAGAGGAATATGGTCGGGAGTGGTGGTTTGAACGGACTAGCCTTTAGCCGTGCCCACAGGCCTCCCCCGCCTGCCTCTCTTCTCCCTCTGCTCGCAGCGTCTCCTCCTGCGGCTCGCTGTTGCGGGTAGCCCCGGGGGTTGCTTGACGATCTCCGGGGGGATGAGATACTCGGATGTTAATTGAAGCTCTCCACGGCTTAGTTGTAATAGTTGTAGTAGATCATCTCTGTTGTACTGAAGTAAACCCAGACTGTGTGAAATGATACACAGTGCTCACTCATGTTCTTACTGTCTGTGCTCTTCTTTCATTTCACTCATTATATATGAACTGCTCCTATATCACACTGGATATGGATTTTCTGTCCATCCACACTAATTCTCTTCATTCTCACCTGATTGTTTGGATGATCTTTGATAGCACATTGAAAATCCTCACAGTGACTTCTATTGCCACACTGACTGGACAAATACAAAGTTGAAGGCTTCATGTGTTTGGCACCAATAATACTTTGGTAGGTCTGAATTGTGTTTTGAACCATCTCTCAGGACCAAAGTCTTTTTGCTTCATTCACAAAGAGCTGAAGGCTTTTTACCTCACAGTTTGTCCGTTGATATTATTGGATGATGGACTATGGAAAACACAAATGTGCACTTCTTAATGGCTCATATGTGCTGTGAAAGAGCTCTTTGTCATCTTGAAGCCTTTTCAATAGTTTTTCTTTGGCTGTTTGTAAAGTTTTCTGTGTGAACTCTCAGGAATCTGGAGCAGTCTAATAGAAGTCTACTGGGGTATAGAGGGAGGAGCTTCTGTCAGACTCTTTCTGATGAGGAACTGAAGCCGCTCTCATGGTCTCATCAAATCCATCAGACTCTGCTGAGAAAAACAGTCATGTGACCTCTCAGAACAAACAGCCTGTTAGTTTCCTGCTGCCTCCATCGCTCACTTTCATTCACTCTCAATCACACTAACATCTGGATCATCACACTCATCATTTTCACTTCACAATAAAAGCCTCATATTTATGGCAGCTCCACCCTGACATGTGACAACATCCAAATGACTGGATCAAAGTGTTTGAATGATCTCAGCAGCTTTAAAACTATTGATATTTATACATTTACATTGATTTGGACTAAACTAACAAAACTATTGATTTGATCCAAACTCAAATCATGCCAGAGGCTTTTAATTTGAAGTTAGGATCATTTTTAATGGTCTTCTTAGTCTGTTCATTTAAACACACAGTTGCTCCGCCTGACATTTTTGGCTTTTAGATCAAAACATCAAAGAATTTATTTTATTTGAACTGAAAATAGATTCAAACTAAAAGCTTTAAGAGAATAAACTCCTACATGACCTCTGACCTTTGACCTGTATCTACAGCACTGACCTCTGACTTTCAGCTCCACCTTTCTCTTCAGCAGGATGTTTCCCTCCCTGCTGTAGACGGTGCAGGTGTAGGTCCTGCTGTCTCTCTCTGTGGGGTGTTTCAGGGTCAGACTGAGGTCTCCAGTTTTCAGCAGGTCTTCATTCAAATTCGTTCGGTCTCTGTAAACCTGGTGCTGTTCTTCAGGCTGGTCAGAGCCGTTCTCATACACGTGGACATTCCTGTCGTATAACTCGTAATCATCCATCCACTCCACTTTAGCGTCTTCAGGCAGGTGAAGTGTGGTGTAGAAGGACAGTTGGACAGACTCCACCCCTGAATCCACCTCCACCTGGGGGACTGAGAGGACAACAAAGCACAACATGAGCTTGGATGGAGACATTTGTGTTGACTCTAACAGGCTGAATGCTGCTGCTTCACTGGGAGCTCACTGTTAGATAGAAAGTGGTCAGTGTGAAGAGGAGACGCAGCAGAAAGATGAAGACTGACAGGAAGAAAGCAGTGAACAGACTGTTGGAGCTGCTGTTAGTGGGACAGGACTTTATTCAGTCTCTGAGGACCAGATTTGACTTGATGAAGCAGAGAAACACAGTCTGAGTGTTTCTGTCACACTCACTTCTTCACACAGCTCAGTTTGACAACATTTGGAAGAATTTGATAGAAGCCTTCCTTTAGTAAAAGCACCAATAAAACACCATGAAAACACCTCACTACACACAAAACTGCAGTACTGGCAAATTGGACATAAAGTCTGAAAAGTCAAAGTACTTATTGTGCAGAAAAATGTTCCCATCAGTGTCTATGGATCAATATTACTGCTGCACATGTTTAAGGCTGAGCTCATTTCAAATCCTTTCTATTGTGTTGAATCTGCAGTAATGCATCATATTCTATAAAATCATATGTTTGTAGTGGCTGTCCTGTGAGGACCACGTATCTCTAAATAAACAGCTGTTAATGAGCTCACAAACACAGGCCTACAGCTGGATTTGAAAAAGTCCATTCAATAGAAAATCAACAATCACAGCTGGATTCAAAGGCTTGAGCTCTGTGTGACATGGTTACCTGTCAGTATCTACAGGGGGATTCAAATATGAAGGAAACATGAAGGTGGTGCATGAGAAAAACTGCTGCTTTCAAGTGCAGAGCAACAAACTATTTGAACTGATCCAACTTTATTAACACAGACAAAGATTTGTGGATCAGCTGCTGTTTGCTGCTATAGATATAATCCAGCTGATGTGGGAGAACTACATGTGACACTTTGATGCAGCCATGAATCTGACTGATTTCTTTCTATTTTCAAAGGTTGATGCATCAGTTAAAGTCCTTAAAAAGCTCAGAAATAAAGAGAAAGGTTGGTTAAAGCAAAGAGAGGCACTGGCAGCATTTAAGACACTAAACAAGAGAAACAGATCAGAGAACATCAGACTGAATAAGTGGAATAAAGTGAAACAGAGAACTAACGCTCCCTAAGAATGGAGCTGTCAGAGGAAGAGAGCAGCAAACTGAAAGTCTCTGTTAGCTGCAGAGCTCTGAAACTTCACACAGCTTTGGATGATAACATGGAGAAAGGATGTGGAGATTTTCACAGTTCTGCTAGAAATCATCTTCTAGTTATTGTGACTCAGATATGACTGATTATAGACGAGGACCAAAGAAGGTTTTTACTGAGATTTGAACTGACTTAGCTTAGCCCAGTGTTTCCCAAACTTTTTTTGCCAGGCCCCCCTTTGTTTTACAAGAAAAATGTTCGTGCCCCCCTCCCCCCATACACACACACACACACACACACACACACACACACACACATCCTCCAAGCACACACACCCATATTTTGCTCTATTGCGGTTTATTTCACACCTCAAGCATTTAGTAAATGATTAAGCAAATACAAGTAAACGGCAAGAAATTACAGGTAGTAATAAAATATACTACTAACTCTTTTACGCTACGTCCACACCTACACCGGTAATTTTGAAAACGCAGCTGTTTCTATGCGTTTGGGCCTTTGGTCAACACGTAAACGGCGTTGCGATTCACAGAAAACGGAGATTATTTAAATCTCCTTTTTTGCATTTATTTTTTGGACGAGGAATACAGAGTTCATCACGCAACGTCAAAGGTATGTGCCTCTTTTCACGTCACGCTGTGCGCCACGTTATTGTTTACATGAGATGAATTGCAGAATGGCAGATAGAGACAAAATACTGTTAATCTGACTATGTTCAGGTTTTACACGCTTACATATACACACGCAGTTACTGTCCCTCCACTTAGAAAGGCAGAGGCGTCACGGTGTAATTATTTTACATGTAGTTTTTGTTTTCCTGTGTAATGATATTCAACATTGCTATCAATACATTTTTCAAAAAAATGCCTCTCTGTGCAAAATGGGTTCAAAAACAAAAACAGCTGCGGGATACTGTTTGTCTGTGATTTAGACAGGGGGAACAAATCATTGCAGGATCAGCCTGATATTATTTGTATTCCATTGTAACTTTACTGTATAAAGAGCTAACATCTCCAAAATGTCAGGAGTAGTTAGTCATTACAAGAAGTGTTTGTGAACTAAAAATCAATATTGTTGGATACTGTTTGTCCGTGATTTGAACAGCCCAGCGCGTGCTTCCCATGCAGGGAAAACTAATTATGCAGGGGAGACCTACCTTGGCACTTGTGCAGGTGAAGCCAAAGGGAAGATATGCTTCACCATATTTTCTAGTCTTTGGCTTGGAAGGAAGCGTTTGTGTGGGAGCCCCGTCAAAAACCCGTCCATTATGCTAGCAGTGTCCAAGCTTTCTTTTTTTTTTTTTTTTTTTCATACCGCGCCCCCCTGCAATGGCTCTGCGCTCCCCCTAGGGGGCGGGCCCCACACTTTGGGAACCTCTGGCTTAGCCTGTGTTTTAGCCACATGCTAAACAAACACATGTTCAGAAACTAGAAGATGTTACCTTTCAGATGAAGTCTCACACATGAACTTTGCTCCTACAGTTCATCTGCTGAAGCTTTTACATTTGGCTGGAAATCAAATAAAAACCAAAACAGCCACAAACATCAGACATACTAACACTGTATCATTATTGGATGGAGGCCACTGAGACTGAACCACCATCATGAGTCTGACCTTTGACCTGAATCTACAGCACTGACCTCTGACTTTCAGCTCCATCTGTTGCTCCATCAGGATGTTTCCCTCCCTGCTGTAGACGGTGCAGGTGTAGATCCAGTTGTCTCCATCTGTGGGGTGTTTCAGGGTCAGACTGAGGTCTCCAGTTTTCAGCAGGTCTTCATTCATCTTCGTTCGGTCTCTGTAACCCTGGTGCTGTTCTTCATGCTGGTCAGAGCCGTTCTCATACACGTGGACCTTCCTGTTGTTTTTGTCCTTCCACTCCACTTTAGCGTCTTTAGGCAGACAAACTGTGGTTTTGCAGATCAGCTGGACAGACTCCACCCCTGAATCCACCCCCACCCAGGGGACTGAGAGGACAACAAAGCACAACATGACAGCATCTGAAGCCTGTACAACAAACAGCAGGATTTTGGCTTATCCAGGTAATTTGAGGGTTTTCTGCACTGTGAAGGTTGTTCATTTCTTAGCGCAGTACATCACCATGGTAACTTGTGCTGTGAACCTTGCCTACTCCAGATCATTTTAAGATCCAGAGATCATCAGGTATAAAATCACCTCTAACTGACCTAACAAATCTCTGATAGTTTCTTTAATAGCATCTAATGTCTTTGTTTTTCTTTCATGAACATCAGTAAAATATATTGTCAGATGCAACGTTATTACTTGATTTTTTTCCCCCTGTTGGCAGCAAAAGATTTTGCAACAGTTTTGTTGTCCTATAAGCATTAATATATGATCCTACAACATGACAAGTGCACTGTACTTTATATCATGTCATGTACAATTTGTATGTAGACTATGTTTGAATTCAGTTTTTATATTTAATCTTTACTCTGAAACCTTAAACATCAGTGAGTCTGCAGCTGAGAAAATAAGGACTGAAACTGTAAGGAGCAGCTGATGTTCAGACTTCAGAGTAAAATCAGCTGGTAGTTTTCATGGACATTTTTATTTACAGCATGTTTTGAGTGTGAAATGAATTTTCTGGTGTGGGAATATGTGTTATATGTGCAGCTTGTTACTAAAAACACTGAATGAACTGTGGGATTCATTGTCACAGGAACACCTGTGCATTAATTTAGTGAAGATAATGAAAAAATGTTGTTGTGCTTGATTCTAATGATTTTTATTTAGCGCTCTTCTACTCTCAGCACTCAAAACACTTCATACAACGTTTTTTTCCTTATGTAAGTGCTTTTTATCTAATATTAACACACAGTCACACTCTGATGGATGCACCAGAGGTTAGCATCTTTCCCAAAGATATTTGACATGCAGACTGGAGCAGCCAGAGATCAAATTACCAACCTTCCAATTGCTCTACCTCTTGAGCTACAGCCATCCCAAGAGTCTTTTTCAGTGCTGGAAACACAGAACTTCTGCTAACCATCGGCATTATGGGTAGTGTAGTAAGAGACGCTCACCTGGCATGAAATAGTGCCGGAAATGAAATAAAAGACCTCCAGAAACCACAAGAAGAACCAGGAGAACCAGGAGAGCTTTGGCCCAGGATGGAAACCGTTCTGTGGAGAAACACAAAGAACAACATGACCTTTTGACCTCTGAATGACTGTAATCAATTTAATAAATAGACCTATACTTATATAAAAAAGCTAACATGGTTATTCTGACTGTGTTAAAATAATAAAGTTTTATCTGAGTGATGTCAGATGAATCTACAGCAGGTGTTTGTTGCTGACCTTTGACCTGCAGCTGTACATCACTCCGACTCAGTTCACGTCCAAATACTCTGATGGAGCAGGTGTAGGTGGCGCTGTCAGACAGTTGGAGGTTGGTCAGGTTCAGGCTGAGGTCTCCAGTTTCCAGAGCGTCAGTCTTCATGGATGTTCGGCCGCTGTAACGCTGGTTTTGATCTTTCAGTTCGTCTCCTTGAAGCTGACGCTGGTGGACGGTTGGAGGACTGAGGTCGGAGCGACTCCACACCGCAGAGGGGTTGTCTAGTAGAAAAGTGTTAAACTGACAGTATAGCAGGGTGAATGAGTCCCCCTCATATGACTCCACAGCTGAGGCATGCTGGGAAACTGAGGACACACAGACAGAGACTCCATATATATATATATATATATATATATATATATATATATATATATATATATATATACAGTTAAGCCCAAAATTATTCATACCCCTGGCAAATTTTGACTTAAAGTTACTTTTATTCAACTAGCAAGTTATTTTTTGACTGGAAATGACACAGGCGTCTCACAAAAGATAATAAGATGATGTACAAGATGCATCATTGTGGAAAAAAAATATTTCTCAGCTTTTATTTACATTTGAGCAAAAAGTATCATGTCCAGAATTATTCATACCCTTTACAAACTGTCACAGTCTCTGGGAAAATCCAAAGTTCCATACCATTCCAAATAGTCAAAGCTGTTCTAAAGCATCCTAATTACCCTGATTAATTGGAAATAGCTGTTTTGATCAACTCAACAGGTGAAAAACAGCAGCTCTCTGCAGGTGGTCTGTGGACATTCATGGCTAAGACAAAGGAACTCAGTGAGGACCTGCAGCTGTGCATTGTGGCTGCTCACAAGTGAGGAATGGGCTACAAGGCCATATCCAAATGTTTTCAAGTTCCAGTGGCTACAGTGCAAAGTATTATTAAAAAATACAAGATGCTCCGCACTGTGGAAAATCTCAGAGGACGTTGTCGGAAGCCAAAATTGTAACCTGTGCTGGCCAGGAGAATAGTGAGAGAGGTGAAAAAGAATCCAAGGATCACCACCAAGGCCATTCTGGTGAATCTGGGCTCTGCTGGTGGCAATGTCTCAAGCCAGACAGTCCAACGGACACTGTTGGGTTCCACGGATGCAGACCAAGGAAAACGCCACTTCTCCAGGCACTTCTAAGGCATGCCAAAGCTCATTTGGCCTTTGCAAATGCTCATCTGGACAAAGAAGAAGGTTTCTGGTCTTCAGTGTTATGGTCAGATAAAACAAAAATTGAATTATTTGGTCACAATGATGTTGGCATCATTGTGATCATTTGGCATAAAAATGGAGAAGCCTTCAACCCAAAGAACACCATCCCCACTGTCAAACATGGTGATGGGAACCTAATGCTTTGGGGGTGTTTTTTTACCAATGGACCATGGAACCTAATCACAGTAAACAGCACCATGAAAAAAGAGCAATACATGAAGATTCTCAACAACAACATCAGGCAGTCTGCAGAAAAACTTGGCCTTGGGAACCAGTGGACATTTTAGCACGACAATGACCCAAAACATACAGCAAACGTGGTGAAGAAATGGTTAGCAGACAACAACATTAACGTTTTGCAGTGGCCTAGCCAGAGTCCTGACTTGAATCCAATTGAGAATCTGTGGAGGGAGCTAAAGATCAGGGTGATGGCAAGAAGACCCTCCAACCTGAAAGATTTGGAGCTCATTGCTAAAGATGAATGAACTGTGGAGACATGCAAAAAGCTGGTCTGCAATTATAGGAAGCGTTTGATTGCTGTAATAGCCAATAAAGGCTTTTTTCTATTGATTATTGAGAAGGGTATGAATAATTCTGGACATGATACTTTTTGCTAAAATATAAATAAAACCTGAGAAATATTTTTTTCCACAATGATGCCTCTTGTACATCGTCTTATTATCTTTGGGGAGACACCTGTGTCATTTCTGGTCAAAAAAGAACTTGCTTGTTGAACAAAAGTAACTTTAAGTCAATATTTGGCAGGGGTATGAATAATTATGGGCTTAACTGTATATATATATAGCGAGAGAGAGAGAGAGAGAGAGAGAGAGATTTTTTTTTTTTTTTTTTTTTGAGCAGATATGACCTCGGACAAGAACTTCACCAAGGAAGCTGTATCATCGGGAAGTGATAAAAAGCCCACAATTACCCACAGCTATAACCAAAACAAAGGAGGAGTGGACTTCATGCAGTTTATATTAAAGGTCTACTGCTGAAAAAAAGCACTCTTTTTTGTCTTTTCTTGATGTAAATATCTATGGGTCAAAATTGACCCGTAACACCATAGATGTTATTTTAGTTATTGATATTAAATTGAAAAAAATCAATAAAACAGATTTATTTAAGAGATGTGCTCTATACCCTTCAATAATAGTCAGGTAACACAAAAACCTTTTATTTATTAATATGATTCTCTTGAGGTTAATCTTACTATTTTTTTTTATTGAAATCGAGGGGTATAGTGACAAAAAAAGACCCAGAGACCTACACCAAAAGTATTAAAACCAACATTTTCTGTCTCCTGGTTTCTGCATCACCAGCTGTCTCAGTTGAGTTTAATAAACTCAGCCATCTGCTCCTCACCGTTTAATATATAACAGGACACTGGAGTAAATTCTTGACCATCTCACACTTCTGTTTAATCAGTTCTGATCTAATCTAATAAATTTAATCTCAGCCAATTCGATTTACCCACGAACAAATAAAACACTGAAAAATCCCAAACAATAGAAGAAGTTAGAAGTTATCTAAGTGACTTATATATCATTTTAATCTGAGTACCGAAAGACGCGCGAGGGGGGTTGAAAACCATGTGCTGGGAGTTCGCTGTTTGTTTTGTGACTCAGAAAGAGTAATATTTAAACTAAGTAGCTGCTGCCATTATTGGAAACTGGAATTGGCTGAGCCGTGCTGTGAATTCTGGGATAGGTTGGGCCACGAAGGATACATCCGACCCATCCTTCAAATCTCAGGAAATGAAGGACACATTTTTCATCTGCATTTGGAGTCTACAAATTTGGACAGCCTTCGCCGCCTGGTTGTGACATAATTGGTATACAAATGCAGCCTCTGAATTTGGACACCGCATTTGTGTTCACTACATGCAGACCAGCTGTGCTCATATGTGCAGTTACAGCTCATTTAGAGGCAGGAATATCCTGCTATGTCCCTGTTAGGACCTGCTTCTTTGACTGCTCACCACTCAAACAGCTTCATGACATTAGCAGTAAGAGCAAAATTCGGATCCACAGCAAACATGTATGTTGGTCACAATCAATGAAAGAAGCTCAGAAAGCTCTTCAGTGAAACCAGTGTTAGAAATGAAACACACAGCACAGCATGCTGGGTAATTACAAGGACTCCAATCAGGCACAGGGAGGCACGTCCCCCTAACTACTCATGCTGATTAACACAACACACACATGTTACATGCACTTCTCTCCACGACCACTAGATGTCTCCACACTCTGTGCTGACTCCAATGAATGATCAGAGCTGCTGAGCCTGTTTGCAGACAGAGGAGGAGCTCCTGGTGATCCGTGTGGGACTAAAAAGCTCTGATAACGTCCATCCAGCAGCTGATAACAGGGACATTTGGTGCCATGTCAGAGCTGCACAGTCAATCATCAGTTTGGCTCTTTAGTTTGAAGAGTTCAAAGCAGCAGCAGAGAATCTAAAGTGTGTCACACAGCACCAAGTTTCCTTTGGTCACATATGAAATGTGAGTCAGAGCTTCAGCTACACAACAACACACACACAGCAGCTGATTGTAACATGAGCTCATCTGAAAGCCACCAAGAAGAATCCAGTGATTTGAAAGTTGCTGCTTTGGATTGTTAGTTTGATCTGAATCAGAATCCAGTGTTTGATGGAAATCTCCTCCTGCTGCACTTCAACACATTAAAGAGAGAGAGATGATGATGAGAGCAGAGAGAGGAAGGTGTACTTACCGTGCAGGAGGATCACAAACACCACAAACATCTTCATGTTCCTGTCAAACTCAGAGACTCTTTAAAAGCCCTTCAGGACATCAGCTCACAGCAGCTCTCACTTTCCTCTGCTGATCATCTACTGACACTCTCACACTGCTCACACTGTCACAGAGTTCAGCTTCACACTTTGTTAAAGCACATCTGTGGAATGAAGTCCGGCCGGCCACAGATCACTTCTGAGGAAAGTGCGGTGCTGAAAATGGGCTAACCAGGCGAACTGGTTTGTTCCAGCTCGCCTCTTCCCTGCTCTGACTCTAGCGCCGTTGCTGCCAGAGCGATGGTGGCTGAGACGCAGTGGCGCTGAGGTGTAAGTGCCTGACTTAAAATGGGACATGTTAGGTACATTTAACCTTCAGTTACTCTTTATATAATTAGGTAGGAGTCAGACCATGTTTCTTTTTAGCTGAAAAACATTACACCCAGGTAACCTGCAGTGTTGGAAACGTGTTTTCTGACGATTTTTGCTACCCTACCATCCGTCCTACTCTGTAGTAAAATCAGTGACATTTGACCGTCCTGTTGCTCCCATTGAAATTTAGCCTATTTAAAATCTAAAACTTAAAATTGTCCGTAGCCTACTGTTGTTGCCACTGTCCTGTTTGAAGTGGAATGAGAGAAGCTGCTTATTTTGTCATATGTGCCGATAATAAACCCAGGACCAACATTCAGGTAAAAGTGTAAGAACCAGTGTACTCAGTAATGGAGTACACTGGAGAACATCAGTCAGTACCACATGACTGGGTCACATGATCAGTGTCCACCTTCAGTCAGTGTTGGATGTCCAGCAGCAGTGAGTCATTTCCAGCACTAAATTCTCAAAGTCATCAGAAAAATGAGGTTCAAAACAACAGACTCACGGTTACCATGGTTATCTTCAACTCAACTCTGAGCCCTGAAAGTGTGGAAAACATTTGAAAGAGTAAAATCAGGATAAAAAGTGAAATCCAATCAAATGTAGAGGAAATCTCCTGAGTCTGAATGTTTGTTAGTTTGGTAAAAATGTGATTCCAGCTCGCCTGATGAGGCTTTGATGCTCATGTTTACTGAGACTCTGGACGTCTACAAGACTGTGAGTCACTGCTTTCATAAAGTTCTCTTTTATTCTAATCCCTGCACTGATTTTCATCAATCTGCCCTCCACACAAAAACAAGGACAAAGACTCAAAGTGAGACTGGAACAATCAAAAGGAAACATTTGAAAGAATCCAAACTAAAGTGAAAGAAGAAAATCCTCTGAGGAAACTCACTGAAACTGAAGTGAAGCCAAAGAAAAAGTCCAAATGAAAACCAAATACAAGTCAGTAGAAAATACAAAGTAGAATAAGTGAGCTTTGGATGGCTGCTGTGGGACTTTGTTTAAAGAGGCTCAGTGTGGAGTTGAACTCACTGATCCTCCAAACATCAAATGAGTGAACATCAGGAACACATCTGCACTCTGGCTCCATTTATGTGAGAAACAGTCTGAAGGTGTTTGTGCTCCTTCACAGCTCCACCTCAGGAGCTTCATCCACCTCAAACAGCAGGAACAACACTTGGTGAGGATACCAGCCACAGACTGAAGCACGGAGACGTCTGACTGAAGCTCTGCTTTGTGCTGCTTTCTGATAACTCCACATACAGATGCTGCGTAACAGCAGAGACTATGATGGCTCTGTTGGTCACTACAAACACTCTGGATGTTCAGAGTAGAGCCCTGCATTGGGACTGGGACCCAACGCAATCTTGCAGGAGCTGCGGGCGGGAACGGGCAGCTAAAAACAGACAGCGGGTCCTGAGAGCCACCGTGTTCACTGTGATGTTCAGCAAGTCTGAATGTGTTTCTTTGAAATGTGTCTCAGGGTTTTCTTTGGTTTTTAAGCTGATCTTGTTCACAATAATATGATATATGATTATTGTTGCTGTGTATTTGTGATCCAAAGCTCAGAGACTTTTATGTTTTTATTGATTCTCTTCTTGTTCTACTGAAATAACACATTCAGTGCATAGAAACTTATTTCATCATACAGTATATCTGCAGGTGTGGGCGGGGTCACACACAGAAACAGCAGAAGTGGGTGGTAATGGTCAGAAATTCAGCAGGAGTGTAATTTAAAAACACTCCAGCACAGACTCGAGTTCAGAGCAGCTTCTTCTCTCCTGGCCTTATCTCCTTATCTCCTTTCCAAATCTCCCTCCACCCTCTAGGCTCTCTGCTTTCTGACAACCATCTGTAGCCCTGAAGCTAAACCAAGCTGAAGGACTTTCATTCTCTGCTGTCATCATCAGACGGATCAAACTCTCACCCAGCCTCTGCATCCCTCTGCCCTTTCACTGTCTCCCTTTTCCTTTCTGATTGAATACCAAATGTGTCCTGCTATCACAGGGCTGCCCGACACTCACACAGATAATTTGGGCGTCTGTTCCTCAGGTCAGCAGGCTGTCCTTTAGACCTGGTCGGGATCTTGCAGACCCTTCTTCAGTTTCTCACTCTTCTCTGTGCTCATGCTTGCTATGCTTACCTGTGCCATGCATCACCTTTAACACTCATGTTCTTTTCCCTGTAGACCAGAACTCTGCTGTGGTGACATCACTTTCTTTCTTTGTGGTCCTGCTCTAATCCTGTCACAGCTGGGTTCAGTTCTGCTGAGACGGGCCATCGGAGTCTAACCACCAAACATCTGTCTATATTCTGCTCATCAATAACTCGTCTTCATTCTTTCTATTGATCTGTCCTTACTGAAACGACTCCACCCTGATGACTCCACCTGTGGCTCAGCAGGTAGAGCAGGTCGTCTGCTGACTCCTCCCACTGGCATGTTAGTCTCGTACCAGAAGAAGCTTTGAAACCAAAACTTAAAAAATGTTGAGCAACAAGTGTCACAGCTTTTTGAATGTATCAACTTCTTTAAAACATTTGGGCAACCGTCGAGCTTTAAGTTGCATTTAGTCGACACAAAGTTCCCACATTGACAAACACGAGGTCGATGACCCCCTATGAGCAAACACTTAACTTAATAATTCAGACTTTTAAGTTAGTTTAACTGGTTTACTTCTCTTCATAATGTTTAATGAATCTTAATGTTTCTGTTTGAGCTCCAGTTGGCACAGATCTCTCTTCTTCTATTCACAATATGAGCTCAGATTGTTCCAGTCACTGTTCTCCTCTCACAGTGAGGTAACCTGACATAGTGTTACAGTGTGGACGCCCCACAAACTAAACACACAAGAGTCTGTTTCAAACAAAAACTTTAGTAAACACACACAATAAAGTAAACACAGTGATGACATCAGAAGGTCCACACAGACTGACGTGTCCTGTACATGTTCCATATTTGATACTGATCACTGATGTTTAATGACTCACGTGACGCTCTGACAGGAACAAAGAATGTAGAAAAACCTTTAATGAAACCTGAGAAATAGTGAATCCACTGATGACTGACACAGAGTGGGTGTGTTCAGTATGAGATGAGTCCGGCAGTACTGAGGGTCCACAGATGGGAGAGGCTGTCCTTTAAGGAGGTTTGACATGTGACAAATGTGTCTTTATGGTTTATACTAAAGAACAAACTGTACTAACTCATGATCAGCTTCAGTCCGACACTAAGAGTCTGTTACTGGAGCTCTTTGGTTCTCAGCACGTTTCTGTCAGTCCAACAAACCTTTGTGGACGGCCTTAAATGCATCTCTGTAGCAGGGCGAGGGCGCCCTCTGCTGGTGGACATCAGTGCTCACATAAAGACATTCAGCAGCTTCAGCAGCTTCAGTGAAGACTTAGGCTATGTCCACACGTACACGGGTATTTTTGAAAACGGAGATTTTCCGTTTTCGTTTTAAAAAATAATCCCGTCCACACGTAAAGGCAGAAATGAAGGAAAACGCTGCTAGGAGCATGCCAAAGCAGCAGGTGGCGCTATATTCCTAACCGTGTAGAAATGTTGGCCAATCAGAAGTCTAGAAGCCTCGGTGGGAAATAGTAAACAAAGCTGGGGCATAGAAGCAGAACCGAGTCGTATGTGTGGATGGACAGTAACTGTGTGTGTATATGTAAGCATTTAAACACTGCAGAGAGTACCAGTAACAGTAACAGTATTGTAGAAATTCATTTCACCGAAACAACAACGTGGCGCACACTGTGACGTCAAAAAAGGCGCACATCTTTGACGCTGCGTTTTCTCCGTTTTTCTCGTCTACACGTAAATGCAAAAACGGAGTTTTAGAAAATATCCACCCTGGCTGGAGTTTTTAGAAATCTCCGTTTTCAGTGACCGAAAACGCCGTTTACGTGTGGACGAAAGGTGCAAACGCATAGAAAAATCTGCGTTTTCAAAAATACCCGGGTACGTGTGGACATAGCCTTATTTAAATGTGTGTGACATCACACAGGACACAACCTGGAACACTGCTGCTGCATTCAGAGACCGTGGGAAACACAGGACTTTCTTTTAAACGTAATGTTTCACAACACTGTATTTTAGACATGCTGAAAGTCCAAATTCCAAACAAGCTCATATAAAACACAAACACTAGTGCAGGACGCTGAGAAGACTTCATTATAAATCATAAAAGGTATGAAAATACAACTCACACAAGAAGGGCCACTTTGTCATGGTCCAGAGCAGGATGACTCCGTGTTTGTGTGTTTTTATAAGTTTGCTTCGTTTCAGGTAGTTTCTGCTGCTTTCTAGTCTTTAGGTTTTGTTTCTGTGCCTCTCTTCTGTCCTGTTCTGTTTTACTTTGACGATCCCGTGTCCTGTGTTAGTGCATCCTGTTTTGCTTCCTCTCTGTCTTGTCATGTGATTAGTCCCAGCTGTGTGCTGTGCAATTCAACATTACACTAATCCAGAGAAACACCAACGTACTAAGAAACAAAGCTGTGACACTTTAAGCATTCCAGCTGAACAGCAAACATAAAATCACAGTCTGCTGTTTGGAAGGGCGGCAACAGTTGAGAGCGTTGCTGCCTGAATGTCAAAGAAGATGGCAATCAGAAAGTCATGGCTATTGTTTGCAGCAAACGATTTTCTGAGTATTTTATTAGTAATACTTGGTGTTGTGAATGGTTTCCAGCTCTCTAATAGTTTTTCTTAGAATATTGTTCGATGTCAGTGGAGCTAAAAGTAGAAACATTGTTTGCTAATATTCAACATTCAGGGAACGAGTGAACATTTCCTCAAGGACTTCAACTCCAATTCTTCTCCCACCTCCTCTATATTGAAAAAAAACATGGTAAACTTGTGATATGCTAACTTTAAGTTGCAGAACTTTACCTTTTTTTAATTTAGTTTTGACTGACAGTTTTATGAGTAATACATACTTTGAATAATTCTTATATTTGTGCAGCAGTACCTAATCACACTGGACAACACATGTTTGCATGGCAGTGTACGTTGTCACATAAACCTTGAGACCAACACACTTCAGACCAAGGTTATTATCGTTAACGAAAACTAACGAAATAACGAATAAAAAACATTTTCGTTAACGGAAATAAAAATAAAAACGAGACTTTGCAATAAAAGGAAAACTAACTAAAACTGAAATGACCGCTCACAAAACTAACTAAAATTAACTGAATTTATAGAGAAAATGTGTTTAGTTTTCGTTTATGTGTATGTGTCATACGTTAGTCTAGGGTGAGAATGAAGTGTATTTTCCAGGTTATGTTCTTGCTGTGCCTTATTATGCCAGCAGGTGGCAAGTACCTCAGTCGGGTCGTCTGTGTTGCCGCTCCGTCCACGAGTCCAATTTGGGATTACTTTGAATATGACTGTGTTTTGGATAAAGCAAGTGTCTTGTAGTGGAACGAGACAAATTATGAGGGACATTTCTAAAGGGAAAAAAATCCCACAAACCTTAAAGTGCACTTGAAAAGCTCACACAAGAAGGCTAACCTAGCTTACCTGGAGAAGGTAAGGGAGTGTGGAATTACAGGGATTATTTTATATAACCATCATCTTTGTCATTGCATTAATTATCATTTCATCCAAGCATTTATTGAAGTTGCTGGCGTTATGTTATAATTTATATTATAGGGGTTATCATAATCAAATATTAACATGTTTATTACAGGTGCAGTATAACTACTTTAAAATGATTGAGTTAAATATATATATATCATAACTCATATGCTGAGTATATTGTTACAGTAAAAAAGTAGCTGAGCAAAGGCCTGAATGTATTCAGCTTCTTGTTGCATTTGAGTTTGCTTAGTTACAGGTGACGGAAGGATGTCCAGTCCATGGTGACCTCAAAGGCCTTAGATCATCACCATATTCTTAAGAGTATGCCACAAGGAGGAACCTCTATGTTGCAGTTAATTCTTAAAATACATGAATGTTCTGTACATGCAAATTATGTGCTTGTAAACGCAAGAAGGGGCGTTACAATACCCTGATGTTATAAAAGCAATCTAGAGTGTATTTTGGGTAGAGATGTACAACTGTTCTGCAGTTTGCACCTCTCCACGCTGCGTGTATTCATTAAAATCAATTGTTTGAACGGCCTTTTCTGGACTATCATTGTTTTACTCTCATCCTCAATTTCGAACCCGTAACATTTGGTGCATTTGGCCGAGGGTTGAGGGAGAAAAGTTGGAGGTTGAGACTGAGAGGGTCCAAGGTGCTCAAACAGGCAGACACGAGTCAGTGGTCGAAGTGAGTGGACATAAGCCGGCTTATTCAAAGGTAAGGCACTACCTGTTGAATTATTTCCAAACAGTGCTGAATTGGTTCTGACAAAATTGAAAGTCTACTCACTGAAAATTACTGGTAAAAGTCTGTTTTGATTTTGGTGAAAATCTCATGAGAATTGAAGTTGAAGTAATGATAATGTAAGGTTAAGTGACAGTACTGAGTAAAGGACAAGCAGTTGGACTGCTACGAGGATTTAAAATGCAGTTGGACTGCTAAGGAAAGAGAAGTTAAAGTAGTTGGACTACTGAATTTAGGATATAGGTCATTTGAAATCTGTATATGGTCATACAGTTATAATTGAATATAAAGCTGGGCTTGGACATCAATACAGTCGGTTTTGTGGTTTCATAGGATGTCTTTAAAACACGATAAAATTTCTGTAGGACGGAACTGTGGGAAGTTCTAGGAAGTGCATCGCTCAGAGGTAACGCTTGCCGGAGTCGGGGACGCTTAGACTCCGTCCTCTATGAGGGATAGTCAGTTGGTCACTGTGGAGCTTGGGGCACTCCAGAATAACTAGTGGTTGGACCACTTTACCGTTTGGAACGGTGTTTGCACTTTTTTGGGTAGTAAAGGTTGGACCTTGGGCGTTGGACGCTTTTAAATTTACTTAGGAACTTTAGCAATTAGACCAGACACAGGTTGGACCTGATACTGGGTCATTGATTATCAAAAACTTGGAGTTTGTCCCTTGGAGGGTTAATTCAAATTTTGTCTAAATTATGTAGGTTGTGCAATCTAAGGCCTTGTAAATACTATTTAATTTATCAGACGTCTCTATGTTATAATTTCTTTGTTTGTGTATAGGCTTTGCCTGTCACAGGCACTGCAGCCGGCTGGTTATTTTGAGAGTGTGTCTGTGTTTATGTAAATTAGATGCCTGCGACTTATTTAGAGTGACATTTCCTGTTTACTAATGAGTGGCTAATGACTGACTGCAGAGCCTGGGTTAAGGACGACTTCAATCTGTGTTTTAAGGGAAGAAATGCAGTTTATGTTTATTATATTTGTGTGACTGTTGTTGATTATGATAAGTATTTCATGATAACTGTAGAATATGAGTATGGGGTTTGCTTGACACGTGTCTGTACTAGGTAAAACTGTGTAAGACTGATAGGAAGTTTATAGAGACTGCTAGACATTGCTGATGCACGTACTTAAGACGCTGGTTTTGTTTATTACAATATGTAAGTAAAGTTTTATTTCTTGCCATGACTGTATGACTTTTTGAGGGGTTTTGAGATAGGATACATAAACTGTTGATACTTAAGACCGTTACCTGGGTTCTGAGAACTGAAATTGAATTTGAGATAATTTAATTAATAAAGATGTCTGTAAGCGATGTGTGTTTTGGGGTGTCGAAGTAAGATGTTTTAGGATTTTTAGATGGGTTTTGTTTCAGTTTGAGATAATATATACAGTTACATTTTCTGTGTGTGTGTTGTTGAGTGACAACATGCGCAGTTTAAATTGGGCGTTGTTCCTTCCTCTTTTTAGTTTCAAAACACAAAGGCTGTGAGATTAAAAATTACTGTGAGTAACGGTTTGACTTTTGACTAGGGAAATAATATGCTTACTTTTGGGTCTATGAAGATATTTGACCTTCAGTGATGTTATGAGAGGTTTCAGTTTTCTTTTTCTTTTTTCTTTTGACTTGCTCTTTCTGATCATGGAAGGCATGTCCAAGATACTCGTATGAAAGCGTATTTTGTGTGATTTTAACTGTGTGAATGCTGTCAGTATTTGATTTGAGTGACTGGGTGATTTGTCTGAGTAAGTGAAAAGGGGAAGTCTGAGAGAGAGAAAGGCAGTGCGTGTGAGACGATTTATGGCGTCTGAAAGAGGTTAGAGCATTTAAAAGGTGTGTATGGAATAAAGGAGTGTGAAATATATTTCTTGTGTGATGAAAAGTAGGATGTGCTAAAGTTTGAAAGTGTTTTTAATTCAAGAAAACAAAAAACAAGTGTTTGATTAATTTGTAGAAACAGGAAAGAGAAACAGGAAATACTGTGCTGCTGTGTGTGTGTGAGAGGAAGGTGTGTGTGTGACTGATGATGTCAGGGGAGCACCCAGAGAAATAGATAGAGTTAAATTCTAAGAAGATGAAGCAAATCGAGGTGTTAAGATAAAAATGAATATAATACTAATTATATGGTTTAGTGTGTCAATACAGGTGGGCGTCTTTCAACTTTGCAACCTTGAGTTCAGCAGCAGAAAAGTAGATTAAAAGAATTGGGAAAATAAGCCAGTCTTTGGCTCGAAATTGTGCGGCTGGATCTCTCACTTTGTCCCTGAAGCGGAGAAGAAGTTCAAAGGATAGTCAATCGCCTGATGAAGACCGATAGAACATCGTGGACTTGAATACAGCAGGCAAACGGCAGTGCCACTGATCCAGTAACACTGATGACGACTGACGACCAGCAGCAGCATGTAAGAGTAATGCAAGATGTACTGTGAAAATACAGGCTGGGCAGTTGAACAGTGGGATAAAGAATTGTGGAAGAGCACTGGACATTGAGTGATATTTTGCCATGCTGGGACTTAATCTGAAAGAAAGACTGTAAAGAAACAGAGAAGAAGACAACAGCTGAGTTGAGACTGTGTTTGCTGGAGCTTTGAAGCACGAACAGGACACTGTGAATGAAAAAGAGACCGGTGAGAGATGAAGCTGGACGAGTTTGACTGCGAGAATATAGGATATAATTGGATTGAAAATTGAAGCCTGAACTCATGAATTGTTTAGGGATGTCCACTACAGCATAACAAAGAGGTAAACATTAGAAAAGGTAAGAATAATGAAAGAAATAATTGTTATTACCTTAATGAATAGAAAACACACATACAAATTGTTACATGTGAGATTATTTTTGAAATGAATCAGAAGTGAGATAGTTTGAATCTAGAGCTCAGTGAAAAGATGCATAAATTAACTATGAATACATGAAAATGCAATGAATACATAAGGATGCAATGAAGAAAACAGCTTACACTGCATTTACATGACCACATAACGCAAGGAAGAACACGCTTACATACATGACATAATTGGTATTTCTGACTAGAGAAAGAGAAATGGGTCGTTTAGGCGTCCGTGATAATAATGAAAATGTCTTAGTTTGTTATTTTCAGGAGTAAAGCAGACCCAGGCCAATTCTCCAGATGCAGGAGTCTGAAGAAATTACAGGTTAACATGAATGGATATGTTAAGGCAAGTTTCTGGTTGAATTGTTTACAGTGTCCAGGAACCTGACAGCAAGCCCTAACTGGTGGTGGAAGACCAGCAGGGCTGTGATTTAAGGTGGGAAATTAAAGTTTGGGTTAGTAATTCGGGGACGGAGAAAACTGACTCTTTAACTGGAGAATGGGAAAGTGTCTGTGAGACTGTGAAGCCATATATGCAAAATAGCACACACAAACATACGCAATGAAGATCGGCTTGCTACTTGTATGAGTGATAGAATGGTGTGAATGTTTAATAAAGTGATTAAAGTGTTTATAAGAGTGACTCAGGAGTGCTCTTGCACTGATTGATCAGAGTAAGTGATTAGTATAGAAAGAAAATGAAAATAATCGAATAATGTGATAAAGTTAAACATGTATTTATTTTGCCAAGTTAAATTGTTGAGATATGGCTGAGTATGGAAAAAGTTTGAGAGCTTGTGTGAATGTGGACAGAGGAGCTTGCTGTGTGTGTGTGATTGAGGCCTTAAAGGAGGGGTAGATTGTTCAGAGGTGCAAATTTGATTAGGAGGTGTATAAATTAGTGTTGACATATTGTGAGAACGTGCTTATATGTTAAGGTTGAATGTGAGTTTGGTAAAGTGCTTAAAGGGGGATCTCGTGTACAAAACGGTGTAGCTTTTTTACGTTTTGGGTGTGTTCTATGGGTGAAATTTAAGATTGTGGAAGATTTTTGAGGTTGTTGTTTTATTTTTAATAGAGGGAGTTTTGATAAACATGGACATGTCTAAAAGGGCCCATAGTTTTTATAACAGTGCACTTATAAAGAAAAACCTGTCAGGTGATTTTGTTTTGTACTTTGATGAGCTAATACTCAGCTCTCTTTTTTCTCATTTTTGTTGTAAGCAGGCCTGCAAAAGAGTGGATAACAGCGCTGACAAAGTAAAAGGATTGCCGCGAGCCAATCCTGTCTAAAAGCAGAAAGAACTATTTTCTTAAAAACAAAGTAAAACAAATAAATGAGTTGATGTTGCTGAGAGTGAAGACTGAATATTTGCGAGATAGTCTCCACTGTCAGCAATACCTGATGGTAATGCGTGTGAGTGAATGTGTGGGAATGGACAGGTGAATGGACGGACGAGGCAGACCATAGGTTGGACCGACTGGACACTGACAAAAGACTGGACTAAGGTTGGACACATGACTGATAATTGTTCTGTTTTAACTTTTTTATATTACAGGTTGGATGAAGTGGAGAAACTGAGTATAAAAGGTGATGTTCTGGTTAACACACAGGTTTTTGTTTCTAAGACGTTTCAAGGATGCAGGCTGTGGATGGAGCCAAGAAAAGATTTGACATGATGATTAATTTGATTTCATTCCTTAAATACAGGTTTGAAGGGCCGGAGCATTTATACATAATATGATAGGACTAAACTTTTCTTTTAATTTCCTAAGCTTGAGTGAAGGATTTTGAGTTTGTAACACATGAGATGTGTCACAAAAAGGGGGGTGTTAATATATGCGATTAGCTACATGAAATGTGTTCTTTTAGGGTTACTAAGCAAATGTCTACGTGACCTTTCTGAGTTCTGAGAATAACTCTGTTAAGTTGACAGGAAACACGTTGAGACAGCAATATAGGGCAAATATGTTTGAGCTTGTAATTAAATGTGGGGCTTGAAAAGAGGAAGCAAATTTGGTACAGGACGTGCTTGAGATGATCAGACGAGAGAAAGGAGAAGAACAGAGCACAAATACACCGAGTTGTTTATATTACAAAGAAGATCAAAAGCTTGTTAGACATAGGTTATAATGGAAGCATAAAAGGGATGAGAGGAACTTTACATAACATAGAAATCCTGCAACAATTCGTAAATTGCCCAAACACAGTGTTCAGACCGGATATGCGCTACCCGTTAAAGGGGGCGAAGAAATCAGGCCTAAGTTTGAAAAATGAAATGGGTTAACTCGATAGAGGATGTTTCCAAAGGTAGAGAAAATAATGTAGGACCTTTTACCAGGAGAAAGCTAATTGTATCTTTTACACTTTACAGTGTGCATTGAGGGAAGTCAGGAATAGTTTAAATTAGGATTGAAAAAATTAAACTAGGTGAAAAGGGGGTGTAGCAAGTAGATTTAGGGCAGTTCACAGCCTGGCGTAAACGCAAGGTGCTGTCACACAGCTTAAGTTATTTGGTTGATTTATTTTATGACAAAATAATAAGGAAATATTAAAATATACAACACGTTGAGAAGATCTCTTATGTTATATTTTAGTGTTTAACATGGAAGATGCCTCTCTGGAGCTTCTCTCCTGATGCTACTCCACCAAAAGAAGTTTATTTATAGAGACTATGTCAGCTCCCAAACAGACAATAATAAACCAAGACTAGCAAAAAACAATGTAAATATAAAGAATAACAAATGAAGAACAATACAGAATCCAAATCTGAACCAAAGAACAAAATAGTGAAATGTGGATTATTGGGTTTTTCTCTGTATATATGAAGTATTTGTAATGTGTATCTGCTAATGAAGGCTTGTAGAGGCCAGTTTATACTCACAAACGAGTGCTCAGCCAGACTGAAAAACAGGAAGCTTTAGTGCACAAGGCATATTAATAAATATAGACACAAAAAGAGGAACTCCCCATATAAACAACGTTCAAAAAATGTGTGAAGTATAAAGTACCGAAATAACACTATATAAGACACAGCTGATGATTCTAATGTTAGAGAGCTCTTGCAACTGGCGTCTGAGCTGTGCAGAGGTCTCTCTTAAGACAGGTACTTACGTAGGTTAGCATAAGGTTGAGTCCAACAGAAGCAAGGCACCCTAAATGCGCACAGCATGCAGTAGGGGCTGCCAAAATAATATAGGAAACAGCACATGTAGGGAGAGGACACTCACTAAAAGTTCTAACTAACATAGTGTGGTGGCTTATGTGAACTTGCAGGCGTTCACTATGACATCATTAGCACAACAGAGACTGAGTAAAGTTTTAGATGCTCGAAACCTGACATTTACACATGAAGGAATCAATATGGCAGATTTAATGGGATGAGGAGGACCTAATTATTGTATTAAGACAGCAGAACTTGAAGCGAAAGTCAGGAAAGATTTAAAAGCAGGACCTGTTGGGATTGGGGATTTAGAGATTTTTTATTGCTATCATATAATCTGCCTTAGGATGACTGCATTAATAACGTCTTGTACAGTATTATTTTAGGTTTGTCATAACAGTGATGTCTCTATTTACAGGTTGAGTTCATTTTATACACAATGCATAACTGTGCTTGTTTAGAGTTGATGTTCCGTCCAAAAGGGTTTTAAGCTTCACTGGTGAGAGTGTCCAGGTGATACATGTTGAGGGATGATGAGAACATAGCAGGTGAATTGCATGCACGCTTACAAACACACATGATTTAAATATAGGCCAGGCCAAAGGCCTGGACTTGATGCAGCTTTCAACTTTACAGCTCCTAACTTGCAGGAATGGCGTGGAGTGTAATGAATGAATGCAAAACATGCTTACGGACACAAACATGATATGAGTTTATTTTACAGGGTAAAGGTGGACCACAGGTTGCTTTGTTTCTGCTTAGCAACTACTGAGGTAAAAGGTGTTAAAGATAAATATGCAATAAGTGAACAGGAAATGTGTAAGGGTGAGCCGGGTGAAACAAAATGTTGTAGATAATGGAAACTTGTCTAACGGGCATTAACAGTAACCTTTGCATGTTATGTATATGCTGAGGCCAAAAGAGGCGTAAATCCAGATAGAAAATTTTGAAGTGTGCTTTTTAGCGGAGGGTCAGGCTGACATGGGGATGGTGTGTATTTTACTGGGGTGGTGTTTAATAAAACTAAAAGCGTTGCTCACACACATAAAGAGTATTGAGATTGAATAAAGTTAATATAATGGATAGAGCCCAGAACAGGATAATATATAAGTGAAATCAAATGCAATGTGTGATTTCACTTTTATTGGGAAAATAATTAGCCAAGAAATGTGTATTGAACTCTCCACATACTTTGAAACTGCGCAACTCTGAGTGGGCAATGTAATGAAGCAACTGTTACATATTTGCATTAAACTAGCCAACATAGACTCACCACCACATGATGTTGCCCTGCAGCGGGGGCAGAAAATCATTTGCAAACCAGGGCTCTTAGGTTGATTATTATATTCTTACTTATGTACACACACACACACAGAAGGGAAAATTTCAAAACAAAACAAAAAACAACTTCGCTTAACCTGTCAAGCACAGGAGCAAAATAAAAAATCTTTTTGGGCTCTGTTAAAATTTCTTTAGTAAAAGTGTAAAAGGCCAAACCTAGGAGGTTGGGCAAATAGGAAAGTTCCTTGAGTATCAGGAGTTAATAGTCAGGAAACATTTTTCACATTAACGCCTTATATCTGACAAATCATTGACTCATAGATGCAGATAGACATACAAGTGCACATACATCCAGATGTGCATTTAGACATTAAAAGTGTAGAGACATGTACACACAGATTGGCAAACCGGTACAGAGTCTAGCTGAAGAGCTTAACAAAGTAGACGTGGCAGTAGGGTTTGTGATTTGGCCTGATATGATATTGTGAACCAACTTTGAATAATGACAGGAACCTGAGATGAACACAGTAAGTTAGTAAGGTGTAGCAGAGAGAGGCTGTTTGTTTTCTATCCCTTACAGGAGAAGATTTCCACTAGAGAGGGACCCAGAAAAGGAGCGGAGATTACCTAAGCATGAAGTGTTTTCAAGTGGGAGCTGGTGTTTTATTGCTGGACCACCTAGAGGACATGAGGTTGTTGTCGGATTTGCTGAGTCAGGGGGCGGCTAGAGAGGGTCAGAGCGAAGGTAGTGGACCTGGGAATGGTGTAGTGACGTCTTTGGAAGACGTCAAAAGGGGGAATTGTGGAATTACAGGGATTATTTTATATAACCATCATCTTTGTCATTGCATTAATTATCATTTCATCCAAGCATTTATTGAAGTTGCTGGCGTTATGTTATAATTTATATTATAGGGGTTATCATAATCAAATATTAACATGTTTATTACAGGTGCAGTATAACTACTTTAAAATGATTGAGTTAAATATATATATATCATAACTCATATGCTGAGTATATTGTTACAGTAAAAAAGTAGCTGAGCAAAGGCCTGAATGTATTCAGCTTCTTGTTGCATTTGAGTTTGCTTAGTTACAGGTGACGGAAGGATGTCCAGTCCATGGTGACCTCAAAGGCCTTAGATCATCACCATATTCTTAAGAGTATGCCACAAGGAGGAACCTCTATGTTGCAGTTAATTCTTAAAATACATGAATGTTCTGTACATGCAAATTATGTGCTTGTAAACGCAAGAAGGGGCGTTACAATACCCTGATGTTATAAAAGCAATCTAGAGTGTATTTTGGGTAGAGATGTACAACTGTTCTGCAGTTTGCACCTCTCCACGCTGCGTGTATTCATTAAAATCAATTGTTTGAACGGCCTTTTCTGGACCATCATTGTTTTACTCTCATCCTCAATTTCGAACCCGTAACAGGAGCACACTCAACCCTCATCCCCAGAAACAGAAGCTAACCCCAGGCAAGGCAGCGTGATGCATCCCGAGACAACAGGACTGGGATATCTACATAACTGTGTGAGTCAATTGCCTTTACACCCGGTGCTGCAAGAGTTAATAGTCTCATTGGGGCCAAGATATACATCTTATAGTTGCCTGGTACTAATGGTTGTTCATCTGCCCTAATTTATTTATTTATTTAAAGAACCCATAGGTGGGAATGTGAGTTGTCTGTCTCTCCGTGTTAGCCCTGCGACAGACAGGTGACCTGTCCAGGGTGCAGGGTATGATAGCTGGAATAGCAACATACCCAAGGATAAGCAGAAGAGAATGACTGATATGATGAAACTGGGATTTTGTTACACTTTATTGCAAACACAACTAAAACTATAACTGAAACTAATCAAAACTAAACTGAAACTAAGGATTTAAAAAAAAATAAAAACTAAACTAAACTAGCAAACAATTGGTAAAAACTAATTAAAACTAATATAAAATTGAAAATCTGAAGTCAAAACGAAATAAAAATAAAAACTAATGAAAATTGCAAAACTATTAAAACCCTGCTTCAGACCTCCTGGCATGTCTGGTTGCTGGTGAAAAATGTGCATTTTCCAACCTGACAGCTGGTTGGTGAAGTTAGTCACAAAGAGGGTCGTCCACCAAAAACCTCCATGTGACTGCTTTGATGGACTGAAGGTTGTCCTGATTGGCTGTAGCTTGCATGGAGACTAAAAAACACTAAAATAATGTATAATTTCATGACTATTCAAAAATGCAAACAACATTTCAAGACAAAGTTTCAATAAGGAAGGAAACAAAGGAAAGGAAACAAGGAAACCAAATGCCATTAGGTGACAAGTTCAGGCTAAGGAGACTTTTAGATGTGTTCCTCTTGTTGTTGCTCTTTTTAGGAGATTAGATGTGAAAAGTCAGTTTTTATTGCGACTTTATTTTATATTTTATCTCATTTAGTCCTTTTATAGCTCTTTTAATGGCATCCTGTGACATTTGAGGACATTTCAAAGGGATCAGATGTGATTTGTTGTCCTCTGAGCCTGTTTGGTGTTTGAAACGTTAAAATACCACAGAAATGGGAAACATGATGCTCTCAGTTTAGTCAAGAAGCCGGATATGTAAATAAAGCCCTTGGTGTGCCACATACAAAGATAAGACATGTTTCACTTGCACACTTTAGTTTGTTGACAGCTTATTAAACAGTACGAGTCACTGTGCCAGTGTCATTATGAGCCTCAACATAGAGCACTATCAAACATTGCTGATTAGAGGAAAGTTTGATCTCGTCTGTTCACCAACAGCTATTTTCTAAATAACGGTAACATTGTGATAAACAGGAAGAGGCACCGATTGGCTAATAATCCTAATTATTACTGTTCTTTTGGTCTGTTTGCAGAAACATGGCAGACATGTTGCTGCCCTTGAGAGAACATCATTGAAGTGAAACACAGAAGACAACAAAGATATTTGTAATGTGAGAAACTGCAAGGACATGAGCCAAAATCCAATAAAGGGAGCATCACTCCCCGAGGTCTTTAATGTCTTCTCACATTTATGGAAATGTCCAAAGTTTGCAGTCGTTCCTAAAAGGCTACAAAAGTGTAAAAGTGCTGTGAGCGGTCAGACATGAAACTTTGATGTTTGTCACTGGAGGAGGAAGTTTCCATGATTTTGATTTAAAGACTTAAAAAGATCAAAGAAGAGCTTCCTGTAAATCACAGCTGAATCTTTATGAGCCTGTAAGCTCTGCCAGTCAATTCACAACGTTGAAGCTTTTCCAGCTCTTTAACATGGCTGTAGGGAGCTCTGCCCGAAGTCTGAAGCCCAGGGTTTAGACATGACCCACACAGAGTAGAGACCAGTCAGGAATCATGTTATAATATCCACTCTAGAGCGAACAAAGGCAGGTGTCTACTAACCAAAGAAATCTACAGACGGAGGTTAAGTGTGCATCATTTCTATACAGTCAAAGTCAATAGAAAATGATGTTAAAATGATGATGAAGTGAGTGAACCAGGCCACACAGAAATCTGATCCCAAACACTGATTCAGGTAGATTATAATAAACTGATAACACAGATATATTTCTCCTTCTAATCCACAAATAGAAAGTACTTCATGTGTTGGTCTGTGGGGCATCTCTGATCTCTAGTGTCAAACAAAACCCTCCATTTGAATTTCATTTTGAAGAAGAACACAAAGCTGTAGAGACACAAATCTGCTGAGTCGGCGGGTAATAAGGGAAGATTTTCTCCGTGTGAGCCGACGGGTTTGAACCCACCGTCGGGCCTTTCTGTGAGAAGTCTGCATGTTCTCCCCACGTCTGCTCGGATTATTTGCTGAGTCTAAATGTGCCAATGCTCGTCTGTCTCCATGTGTTAGGCCACCTGTGGATCACTTCCTAGTTAAAGGAAGACTCTTCTTAAATCTCTTGTTGTGAGAAGCAGCCCAGACCCACTGATGCACATGGGCACTCAGTCATGTATCAGAGTGGGTAATAAGGTGGAATAAGAAACCAGCAGTAAAACCCTGCATGAACAGACATCTGCTCCAAGGACAGAGACACGTTTTCAACAATGTATTAGCTGTTATTGGTTCATGCATGCAGCTGCAACAGATGTTGTACAATGGTCATGATGGAACTGGAGCTGGACTTGACCCACTCAAGGTAACTGCAGAGAATCACTGGAGGAACTTCTTTCACAAACTTCTGCATTCAAGCAGATCCATCAAATATACAGGCTCCTTTTTACCAGCATGTTATAGAATAACTGTGGTCGGCCTGAAAAATAACTCTGAACTCATTATTGATTTAAATGCAGACTCCCATTCTGCTTTTACAACATCTAATTATTGTCCACATGAACTGGACTGAATGCGATTGGTGTGAGTAGTTGGAACTGTGACATCAATGGTGTCTCTGCCTCCTCTCTTAAACACAATTAGTCTCTTTAATTCTGACTGAAACTGAAGTAAACACAACTACACATCTTTGTATAGAAAGCTCACACAGTCACTTTCACTTTAGAATGAAAGAGTAAACTGAATGAATGTGTCGGCTTTATAATGTGCATGTTTCTCACAGAGGGGACAAAAGCCACACAGGTCAGGTTTCACAGAGATACAGGATGGAGCTGAATCCCAAACTAGTTCAAAGCTCTGACATCAAGTTATGAAGAGCAACATGTTTCCTTGCTCCTCTGTCCCGGAGTGCAGTCTGTACCTCTATCCTGGAGGATCCTTGTGGCCTTTGGGACACACTCAGAATCCAGAATGACTCCACCTGAAATGAAGCTCAAAGGGAAAAAAGGCTTTGACTGAGCAGTTCAACTTCCAGTTATGCTGCTCTTTACAACACATTAGAAAAGTTCCCCCTTTTTTCACTCTTCACACAAACATTTGAAATATAATTTGATAAAAACAGCCGTTGGTTTTTCAGACAATGAGTTTGTAAGTTTCGCTGTATCAAAGGACCAAGTTGTGATGAAAGGCCAGCAGTGCTGTGCACTACCAAGTAAATCCATGAGCAGTGTTGCTCATATCAATACTAACACTGCTCTGTGTCACTTCTAATGGCAGTATATGTATGTATATGTAGGGGAGAGCAGTGTGTCAGCATTTATGAGATGAACCATCATCAATGTTCTGAACACATTTTAATGACACTAAATCACTGTGATGTTCACATTCTGCAATAATTAGTTAACACAATAAAAACACAGCTTTGAGCTTTTTTGGACACCTTGAATATAAATGTGCGTCTCAGTAAAACACAATGTGCTGCAGGCTACAAATAAAATAGGTGTGATAGTCACACCAAAAGCTTCAGACAGTTTTCATTGTGCATGTTTGACCTACTTTGTTTTCCCCCAAAATATTGATGTAACACAGTCCAGTGTCTGTATAATGAACTTAGAGCATAGAAACAAAGTCTCAGTCCCATCACACTAGTATTGATCCGACACCAATACCAGCGTTGGTATCGATTGGCCACCTTTAAGGTCCAATTCATGCCTTTATTGAACAACTAATTCCTGCCTGTTCAAATGAAGTTCCTGCAGAAGCTTTAAAAGGAGCAACATTTCAGTCTGTCACACTAACACATGCTGGAGCAGCTGTTCATATTTAACATGCACATATTGTTCACAAGCAAACAAAGCGCTGCAGTTCTCCCTCTCTGTGAAGCAGCACAGTTACATGGAAAAGATAAAGCCTACAGTGGACAAGCTACTGATCTCAGATCTGTAGGTGATGACAGAGAGCACATGTGGCTGTGCATTTATTAACACTGGGAACTGTGGGAACCAGTAGAAGAAGAAGGCTGCTTGATGATATTAAGGTAAGTGTGGAAACTTCTTCACACTGAGCATTTAAAGCCTGCTCGCTGCTCATGTTGTGAGTGTGTGTGTCCTCACTCATCAGGAGTGTGTGAAGCTTTCATGTGCATCCATCTGTTCCTGCATCAGTGTGTGTGTCCTCTATGAAAAGCTTGAGAGCTCCTCAGACCGTGCACACACACACATGAAGACCAGGCTGTGTCACAAAGTCACCCGGAGCTCAGCTCATCCTGGAGATTTACATCCCACATCTGCTTCCCAAGATAAGCAAGATTATGGTCCTTCACATGCATGTCTCCCACTTACTACAATGGCCCCACTGTGTGTGTGTGTGTGTGTGTGTGTGTGTGTGTGTGTGTTTGTGTGTGATAGAGCATGAGGCCCATTTGTGAAGCTAACATAAGTGACAAAGTGATATTACTATTATTAAATTGATATGGTTAAAAAATGTGATCAATACATAGAATAAAGAAATCTGCCAGTAAAAAGGCCAGCCGGGGTTATGGAAGGACACACTGTCTGTGTCTGTGTGTGTAGTTATTAAGGTGTTAGTTTGAGTTTGAGACCTGCTTTCTGCTGCTCTCTGATTGGTGGGCTGACAGCGTGTTATCAGTCGTTGCCTCAGAGTTTTTTGTGGGGCCCCTCATTAGTGTAAGTACAGACTGAGCTGTTGGAGCTTCGTGTAACTGGAGGTAATCAGAATAAAAGTGAATTTGCACAGTTTGGGCAAGATCGATGTGATTTAGTGTAACACTTGTGCTGTTAATGATGCTGTCTGTGTTCAACTCTGATGGATCCTCATCTGGCTGAGTTCCTGCATCACACCAGTATCAGGGTTATTTTCAGTTCACGTTCACTCTTTATCTACTGCCTGTTCCACTTCCTGTTTTATTGTGTTAACCTTGGTCTGTGTGCATTATGTTCAGTCCTCTTCCCATTTATCATGAGTTCATTATGTTCAGCTGTTCACTCACCTATCAGTCATTATTCAGCCAGTATACTTAAGTCCTCAGCTCTCTCCTGGTCTTTGTCGTGTCGTTGATGTTATGTTGTCGTTCCCGTTAGTGCTCAGTTATTCAGCCACTCAGTCTTTCAGTCAGCTAGTCAGTCCTACCGTTCCTGCTTTGTTCATTCAGCCGCTCCAATAAACCCTCATCATTTCTGCACCGTGAGTCCTGCGTTTGGGTCATCTCTTCCACGCCTCCACACACAACCCCTGACAACCAGCTGCTGTTTTTCTACTGTGGCGTGAAAGGACAAAATAATAGAAACACCAGGCTGTGTGATGCTGTTTATCAGGAGAAGCACTGATCACAGCCTGCATGGTGCAGGATTTACTGCAGGACTGTTTCATACATCTGCAGAGGTTTTTGCACTTGGACATATAAACTAACTCGATCATGTGATCACCTTTGATGGGAAAAACTGAGCAGCCTGTTGTGCAGCGTCAGCATCATTCCATGAATGAACCACATTCTGTTGATGTTGGCTGTGCTGGACGTCAGGAAATCGGAAACAGGAACGTTATAAATGCTAATAAATAAACAAAACAAAAAAACCACTGCCAGGATAAACTGAGGTATTTGGGCTCCCATGAAGCTTCCAGAGAAACCTCTAAACCTTCACTTTAAAATGCTCTGCTGCATCTGAAACGTCCCCCATCACACAGGCTCCACCCACCTGGCACAAACCGACAGATAAAACAAACCAGAACATTTTTTCAGGCATTATTTTAACCCTAAATATCCAGTGATACAGGAAGGTGGAGGTTAAAAAAATCTCCAAAAATGTAAAAGAATTCTGACAAACAGCAACTTGAGCGCTGATTAAATCCATGGTTTGGGGTTAAATGGTGTTTCTGCTGAGACAGACAGCAGACAGAGGAGTGATGGGAGCCGTGTCTCTCAGTCAGCCATGAAAGTTATCAGACTGACCACCAGTGATCAGGACATCTTCTTTAGTAAGGCGACAGCCTGAAAAACAAAGCAACAGAAAACAGTGATTAGCACTGACGACGTGTTTGTGCAGCAGTGTGTTTGACAGCAAGGAGCCGTGACCGTCACACAAACTGTGCTATCAGCTGAAGGTTCACAGTGTGAGATGTTCAAATATGCGATAAACACCATAAAGTGTAACACGATCCAGCTACAGTCTCACAGCCACCCTCTGCCTCGTGTTTCTGGAGCTGTGCTACCACAGTTTCTGTTTAGAGGCTTAGAGGTGAAAGGTCAGAGAGCGAGCTGCTGCTAATGCTGAAGCTCCCATTTTCAGCATCGCTGCAAACGAGTTATTATAGAAGGATCACCTTCAATCTGCAGCACAAAGATGCTAATCAGCTTCATCTGCGTGTGTCAGCTGAGACTGTGTGAAGCTTCCAGGGAGATGTGTGTGAAACCCACCAGAGTGTGGACCCTCAGTCTGACACAGCAGAGTCACAGCAGGCCTCCTGTCAGCAGCAGTGTTTGTGCCGCTGTGACACGTTTGATGCAAACATGTTTTCAGACAGAAAAAGAAAGGAGCTCAGAAAGTGAAAGAGGAGGAGCATCTTAACTGCTCCTCTGGGCTGCACTTCGATGGAACCAGTTCTTTCACTGGGACTGTGAAAAGGCCCAGTGACAGAAACACTGGCTATGTGGTCTGGACACAGCAGCACAGAGATTTCACTGATCTCAAGTTCTTCCTCCAGCAGCACAAGAAAGGACGAGCATCAAAAACCAGACCTCACCAGGAGCAACGTGTCGTAGGAATCTCAGAATAAACAGACGTCTGAGCAGCAGAGTGATTCATTCACACACAGCAGCTCAAATATGAGCTCAGGTGAAACATACTGAAGATAAACCTGCGTGCAACATCAAGCTAAAATGCTGTTAGCTAATGTGCTGTAAGATAATATGCTGTTAGCTAATATGCTGTTAGCTAATGTGCTGTTAGCTAATATGCTGTTAGCTAATGTACTGTAAGCTAATATGCTATTAGCTAATATGCTGTTAGCTAATATGCTGTTAGCTAATGTGTTGTAAGCTAAAATGCTGTTAGCTAATATGTTGTAAGCTAATGTGTTGTAAGCTAAAATGCTGTAAGCTAATATGCTGTTAGTTAATATGCTGTTAGCAAATGTGCTGTTAGCTAATATGCTGTTAGCAAATGTAGTGTTAGCTAATATGCTGTTAGCTAATATGTTGTAAGCTAATATGCTGTTAGCTAATGTGCTGTAAGCTAATATGCTGTTAGCAAATATGCTGTTAGCTGATGTGCTGTAAGCTAATATGCTGTTAGCAAATATGCTGTTAGCTGATGTGCTGTAAGCTAAAATGCTGTAAGCTAATATGTTGTTAGCTAAAATGCTGTTAGCTAATGTACTGTAAGCTAATATGCTGTCAGCAAATGTACTGTTAGCTAACGTGCTGTTAGCTAGTGTGTTGTAAGCTAATATGCTGTTAGCTAATATGCTGTTAGCAAATGTGCTGTTAGCTAATATGCTGTTAGCTAATGTGTTGTAGCCTAAAATGGTGTTAGCTAATGTGCTGTTAGCAAATGTGCTATTAGCTAATATGCTGTTAGCTAATGTAGTGTGCTGTAAGCTAATGTGCTGTTAGGTAATATGCTGTTAGCTAATGTGCTGTAAGCTAATATGCTGTAAGCTAATATGCTGTTAGCCAATATGCTGTTAGCAAATGTGCTGTTAGCTAATGTGCTGTTAGCTAATATGTTATAAGCTAATATGCTGTTAGGTAATATGCTGTTAGCAAATGTTCTGTAAGCTAATATGCTGTAAGCTAATATGCTGTTAGCCAATATGCTGTTAGCTAATGTAGTGTTAGCAAATATGCTGTTAGCTAATATGCTGTTAGCAAATGTAGTGTTAGCTAATATGCTGTTAGCTAATGTGTTGTAGGCTAAAATGGTGTTAGCTAATGTGCTGTTAGCTAATATGCTGTTAGCAAATGTAGTGTTAGCTAAAATGCTGTTAGCTAATGTGCTGTAGGCTAATATGCTGTTAGCTAATATGTTGTAAGCTAAAATGGTGTTAGCTAATGTGCTGTTAGCAAATGTGCTGTTAGCTAATATGCTGTTAGAAAATGTTCTGTAAGCTAATATGCTGTTAGCTAATATGCTGTAAGCTAATATGCTGTTAGCAAATGTGCTGTTAGCTAATATGTTGTTAGCTAATATGCTGTTAGCAAATGTAGTGTTAGCTAAAATGCTGTTAGCTAATGTGTTGTAAGCTAATATGCTGTTAGCTAATATGCTGTTAGCAAATGTTCTGTAAGCTAATATGCTGTTAGCAAATGTAGTTTTAGCTAAAATGCTGTTAGCTAATGTGTTGTAAGCTAATATGCTGTTAGCTAATGTGCTGTAAGCTAATATGCTGTTAGCTAATATGCTGTTAGAAAATGTTCTGTAAGCTAATATGCTGTTAGCTAATGTGCTGTAAGCTAATATGCTGTTAGCCAATATGCTGTTAGCTAATGTGTTGTAAGCTAAAATGCTGTTAGCTAATGTGTTGTACGCTAATATGCTGTTAGCTAATGTTCTGTTAGCAAATATGCTGTTAGCTAATATGCTGTTAGCTGATGTGCTGTAAGCTAAAATGCTGTTAGCTAATGTGTTGTAAGCTAATATGCTGTTAGCAAATATGCTGTTAGCTGATGTGCTGTAAGCTAATATGCTGTTAGCAAATATGCTGTTAGCTGATGTGCTGTAAGCTAAAATGCTGTTAGCTAATATGTTGTAGGCTAAAATGGTGTTAGCTAATGTGCTGTTAGCAAATGTGCTGTTAGCTAATATGCTGTTAGCAAATGTTCTGTAAGCTAATATGTTATTAGCTAAAATGCTGTTAGCTAATGTACTGTAAGCTAATATGCTGTCAGCAAATGTTCTGTAAGCTAATATGCTGTTAGCTAATGTGCTGTTAGGTAATGTGCTGTTAGCAAATGTACTGTTAGCTAACGTGCTGTTACCTAATATGCTGTTAGCTAGTGTGTTGTAAGCTAATATGCTGTTAGCTAATATGCTGTTAGCAAATGTGCTGTTAGCTAATATGCTGTTAGCTAATGTGTTGTAGCCTAAAATGGTGTTAGCTAATGTGCTGTTAGCAAATGTGCTATTAGCTAATATGCTGTTAGCTAATGTAGTGTGCTGTAAGCTAATGTGCTGTTAGGTAATATGCTGTTAGCAAATGTTCTGTAAGCTAATATGCTGTAAGCTAATATGCTGTTAGCCAATATGCTGTTAGCTAATGTGCTGTTAGCAAATGTGCTGTTAGCTAATGTGCTTTAAGCTAACTGGTCTCACATTTCTAAATAACTCATGATGTTTGAGTCCACAGAGCTTCTGTAAAGTCTGATCGTGGTCAGAAATAAAATGAGTGGATCCTCTGTGGGTCTGCAGTGAGTCTGATGCATCTGAAGGAGACCTGATCCTGTGAAATCAGGGACTCCGTGGATCTGCTGACTGAGGATGGATCCACCCCGGAGTCTGTTACTATCTGGGAGTCCACACAGCCTGCTGCCTTTGCCTGATGGATGCATCAGAGGATGAATGGGTGAAGCTGCCCCCCCCCAACAACTTTTTCACCTGTGAAAGACTGTTTGTAAAAAATCAGCTTCTGTTGGTTTGTTAGACGAGATAATGATACAATAAATGGTTTAAAGTGTTTTTGTTGACTCCATTTCCATTAATTTACTGAGGAGTTTGTGCCTCCCTGAGTCAGTGTGTGACGTCACACTGTCAGCTTTCATCAGACTGAAGCTTCATGATGATTCAGATGAAGATGAAACTTTTAGTCAGTGTTTCTTTGCTGTCTGTGTCATAATTACCTCAGAGTTACTCCTCATCCTCAGTATTGTGTGTGTGTGTGTGTGTGTGCGTGTGTGTGTGTGTGTGTGAGTACTTTAACTCCTTTATTTCACACAGACAGCTTCAGCATTTGTTCTGCTTTCTCTGCTTTTATTTGACTGTAACAGAAAAACACGACTAGAATTTACACAAACGTGTTTACAGGCTGACTTTAATGTGTTTCTACACATGCTTGTCCTCTGGTCATGTGATCATGTGGCTTGTAGGAACGCTCCTCTTCCTCAGAGGATCCACCTGTGCTTCCTCTCCTCTCTCCTCCACCTGTTACAGTGAGGGAACGTCCTCCATGATGGAGGAGCTGCTGGAAAGTGCTGAGAGTTTCCTCCAGAGTGAGACCTCTGTCACAGTTCAGAGGATCTACGGCAGCAGAGACCTTCATGGACACTAAAAGTCTCAAACACACAACAACAACATCACACTGACTCCACTCTGACATCACTGATCAATAATCAAAGAACACACAGATCAAACTGATTGATCAGCCATCAGAGGAGTCGGATCAATGGAGCTGCTTCTGTTCCTGATGTCCCCTGTTTGATCCTGGACCTGAACTCTCCCTGCAGAGGAGACACAAGACAGTCAGACACACACACACACACACACACACACACACACACACACACACAGACATACAAACCTTTGACTTTGAGCTGCACTGTTTTGTATCTCCTGGCGAAGCTGTCTCCATGACTCCAGACTGCACAGCTGTATTCTCTACTGTCTCTCTCTGTGGGGTGTTTCAGGGTCAGACTGAGGTCTCCAGTTTTCAGTAGGTCTTCATTCATCTTCGTTCGGTCTCTGTAAACCTGGTGCTGTTTGTCAGGCTGGTCAGAGCCGTTCTCATACAGGTGAAGTGTCTTGTACGAACTGTCCCACCACTTCACTTTAGTATCTTCAGGCAGGTTTTGTGTGGTTTTGAAGGGAAGCTGGACAGACTCCGCCCCCTCCTCCACCTCCACCTGACAGGCTGAGAGGACAACAAACACAACATGAGCTGTACAAAGTGTGATTGGTGTTGACAGAGCAGCATCATGTGACTCTTGTTCTGCACTAAATGAAGCGATGGAGTGGCGCCTCCTTCAGGCAGAGAAACAGCTCATGGAGAGAAATAATTATTAGAGCAAAAACAAGAGTGGAGCTGCAAATAAGGCCGAGAGGAACGCTGCAGAAAACTGTTCATGTGTGAATTCATCACTTCATAGATTTATTTGAGCACTAAAATCAGAGCTGCTTCTATTTCTAATATGACAGCTGTACATTAGAGCTGGAACACTTTAAATGTGAGCCATAAAAACATGATACTCTACAAGTGCATTCAGCTCTGACACTGTCACATCATGAAGGAGACGTGGAAATCACTTTGTTACACAAATCAAAGTCAAATCAATTCTATTGATGGAATATTGTGTGATCAATAGACTGATCAGTTTCTAATCTGTCATCTATCAGCTGGAAATCCAGCAGCGTCAAACAGACTTGGCAGCAGATTAGGACCAAACACAAACACATTGAGACTTTTTCTTCATCAGCAGTTGCAGGTAAATTGCAGCAACAATGCGACTCAGACAGTTTCTCTATAACTGCAGGGCTTCCTGCGCTGCTGTTAGTCAGATACGGATCAACAGGTTGTGGATAGAAAGCAGATTCCTTCAGCAGAGGATCCATATCACACTTGAAGCATGTCGTCGGGAAAACAATCAGTGAAAATGGGACACTTTGAGCCAATTTGAGCCTCAAACTCTGAACATAACCTGCTGCAGACCAGCTGATGTGTTCAGTTACCATGGTGAGGAATTTCACAATAAAGGAGGCGTACGCTCTGTCTTTTCCCGGCCCGACGCTCTGGGACATTTTAGACAAGTTTCCTGGCAGAATACGATCCCGTCCGGAGGCCGACACCATCCTTATCCACATGGGCACAAACCGGATTCCAAACAGCGCTCCCACTTCCTCAAACTGGACTTTGTGTGTCTTTGTGAGGCTGTGAAACAAGCCCACCGTAGTGTTTGTATCTGCGGCCCCACTCCCACCTGTGGCCGTGGGGCGTTTGGGCGGCTGCTCGGCCTCCACACCTGGCTCTCCTCTGTGTGTGACTCCCACAGCCTGGGCTTTAGAGACAACTTCAATGTTTTCTGGGACAGGAGGCATCTTTCTGCAGCAGATGGGCTCCACTTCAACCAATCAGGAGCCAGATCCTCTCTGCTAACATATCATATGGAGTCCAGCGTGCAGGAAACACTCCATCAAGTACCTGTCCACACCTGCCCACACCTGCTGACCGCTCCGTCACTGACTGACGTCCCCCAGGTCCTAGTCCCTATCATCTCAGTTCCACTCTAAACACTAATACATGTTCAGCTGGACTCGGAGCCTCTGGAGACATTTTGGATATTCCAGTCATAATAACTAACAGGACAGTTTGTGCAAGGTGGAGAAAATCTGCTGCATTATCCCATTGATGAAGCATTCAGCTCCACCCTACAGTTTCTCTGCTGCCTCCATCCACCTTGGTTCACTTTGCTCTTCTTAATGTTGGAGCTCTGAATAGTCAGGCTTTTATTCTGAAGGATTTTACAACTTCCCCTCAGCTTGATTTGATGTTTTGAACAGAAACATGATGAAATCTGGAGAGGACTGTCTAGTCTGTGAACTCTGACCCCACATATGATTGTTTCAGTCAGCCCAGAGAAAGTGGCTGGGTGGGTGGAGCTTTGGCTTCAAATGCTCCCCTATTAAGGTGGATGAAGGGTGTAGTTTGGAGGTGCTGCTTGTTAAAGTGTGAAACAGCTCCTATCTGTGCAGGTATCTCCGCCCTCCTAAGACTCCATCAGAGTTGGAGCTCTCAGATGTTTCCTGCTCCATGGTTCTTATGTGTGATCACATGATCTGAGCTGCTGATTTTAAGATCCATGTTGATGATCTTACTGACTCATTTGCCACAGAGTTCCTCAGTACAGTAAATTCATTGGTTTCAAACAGCGTGTTGTTGGCCTACATATAACTGTGGGCTTCAGTATGAACTCCAGGCTTTGAGCTGATGTGTTTCTATCTGATCATTGATGGATTCTGTTTGAGATCATTTTTCCAAGTGATCAGGCAAAAGAAGCTGTGTCAGTACGCTGACGCTCTTTTCATGAGGAAACAGGAGAAACATGTTCATCAGTGTTTCCTACCACCACTGGTATTCCTCCTCCCTCACACACACAAACACTCTGAATGATCTGAACCTCCTTTGTACATCCACTTTAGATTCAACTGCACCTTTTAAGATCAGGACTAAACGTGGTGCTCGCTCGCTGCCCTGGATTCACAAAGACATTCACAGTCTGAAAAGACAATGCCGGAGGGCAGAAAGGAGACGGAAGAAGGTGAATCTTCAGCTCCGTCATCAAGAAATGAAAGCATGAACGACTGCTTTCAATGAACAGGTGAACGAGGCGAGGGCCGGCTATTTCTCTCCTTTAATTCATTCTAATAAGCACAGCCCAGAGCTCTTTGGAGCTCAGTGGAGCGTCTTTGACATCCTGCAAGTTTTCATCAGATTACGGCATCGAGTGAGGAACGTCTTCACTTTCTAAACTTTCTGAAGGATCAAATGAATGAGAGGAAATCCAAACCAGTAGCTCCTGATTCTTTTCTTGATGTCCCCGACCCCAGCCACAATATCTGATCTTCTTTTCTGCCAGTCTCTGTGGAGGAGCTTTGAAGGACTGTGGCACAACTGAAACGCTCATCAAGCTGTGTAGATATGATTCCTCCAAAGTTCCTGAGTGAAGTTTGGGATGTCCCTGCCCCTCGGCTGCTTCCAATAATGAACACTTGTCTGTCCTCTGGCTGTGTCCCAGAATACTTAAAGACAGCCTGTGTGCAAGCACTCATCAAAGATCCAGCCTCCATCCTTCTGACTACAACAATTACAGAGCCAGCTCAAAGTTTCCTTTTAGAGCAGAACTTTTGGAGAACACTGTCTGTCTGAAGCTTCTTGAAGCGTTACGTCCATGCTAGAACTCCACTTTGACTCTGACTGTGGATCCTGCTGAAGCTTCTCCAAATAGTGGAGAAATGAAGACCTCCACAAGATCAGCAGACCCAGCTCAACAATGTCTGCAGGTGCTAACAGGTCAATCTTTGAGACGCTGAATGTTCCCAGTTTCCTGCTGTGAAACTAGAAGTGATGACTATTATTGTAACAGCACTACAGCTGGAACTGCTGACAGGGCTGGAGATGAACTGGATTCTGATTTCAGTCACAGTTTTGGCTTTCAGTCGTCATCAAAACACTTTGTTTCATTCATGTTGCTCTGAAGCTTTCCTTTCTTCTCATTGACATGTTATGAACCAATCACAGCCCTTTCCTTTACAGCGCTCTGCTTTCACCCCTCCCTAAAAGCCCAAATTCACTCTCAGTTGAGTTCAGCTGGAGCCAAGATGACACAGAGAGCCTTTGGTCCATGAGATCTATCTAGGAGACATCAGTAACATCAGGTTTGTGTGAGCCGTCCTGTAGAACGCTTACATACAGCTGCTTCTGTCTCTGATCTCTGAGTATCTCTCAGCTTCAGCTGGGACTCCACCCAGGTGTTGGTTGGTTGTTGGCACAGGTGTAGAGCTGCTGCAGTGACTCACAGCTGCTTTCATCCAGTTTAAATTCAATGGTGACTTTAAGCGTGTTTCATGTATGAAAGCCAATAAAGACAGAATGAGTGGTCAGAGGTGTCATAATGAGATTCATGGTCAGATTTACTAACAGTTCAAAAGCTGCTGTCTGAATTTACTAAAGAGCTGCAGGTCAGTCTGGGACTGAAACACGAGGAGCAAACTGGTGCCATGCTGCAGTCACAAACATGAGCTGATGGCTGATCTACCAGCAACGTGCTGCTTTATATACAAACATGCAGCCAATCATGACTCTGTCAGAGCAGCCAATCAGAGGAAAGCAGCAGATGAGGGAGTGTGAGGCAGAGAGTGATGGAGCAACCAGAATAATCCACAGTAAGCTCAGGATTCACTGATGAGTTTCTCTGTGGAAACAGTTCAGATCAATGAGAGGAGGCTGAAGGAGGATCAATATGTTTGTGATATCAGGGAGAACTCTGCTGATAGAAGCTGCTGGGACTGTGTGAGGTCCTGAGGACTGAGACTCAGGTGGAGCTCAGGATTGATCAGAGGAGAGCTGCATGATTACAAAGTGAACTGTGAGGATCAGCTGACTGTACATGAACATGATTTAGCATCAGATCTGATCAGTTACACACTCTGATAACATCTCCCCCTCTCTGTGCAAATACATGAACACTGCTAGAAGCAACAATCACAACCACATCAGGATCAATCACATTTTGATTGCTTTTTGTGTTCCATTGAGAACAATCTGCAGTAAAGTGTGCGTCACAGACCTGATTTATTTCAACACTTTACTCCAAACTTTGAAAGTGAAACTCCTACAAACACATATGAAATAATCCAGCCACAGAAACTGTCCACAGCTTTCAGTCTCCACATTTACTGTGAACCTCTGCAGGAAACCCTGACAGCAGCTTTTTAGCTCCAAAGCAGGTTTAGCTCTGGTGCAGAGTGTTAGTGACTCTGCCCGTGGACACAGTTATTTCTGCAGGTGACCTTGTTACAGGTGGATTTGGAGGAGATTCCCTTTCAGAGCACTCAAAGCTTTGTGGCAGGGAGTTTACTGCAGACTGCAGCATGTTTAATACCAAGCATGATGTGAGCCTGATGTGGCTGATAGCTGCTTCTAGCAGTCTTCATGTATGTGGAATGAGAGGGGAGATGTTATCAGGACCAGTTGCTGATTGGACGTCTCAAAGCTGTGAGCGCAGTGCTGAAACTTTGGCTCTGTCCTGTAGCTCTTCACTCAGTCCTCACCCTGAGTGTTTAGAGCCCAGCCCCACATATTCCTGCTCCTCAGGAATTCTGGGATTTGGAGGAAACACAGCTAAACTGACCTGAAGCTAAGGGGGAGGAGCCACAATACAAGCTGCATCCAGCCAATGGGTGCACTGTTGAGCCTGAGCCCATGGATGTGCAGAGGGTCACATGTTTAGTCCCATTTGTAGAAATGTGTCCATAATGAAGACAAATGCAGTCACACAGCTCTGCAACAGCACAAATCACTTTGATGGAGTTTGTTTGTGCTGCTCTCAGATCTGTACAACACTGACATGTGTGTCAACATGCTGCAGACTCACAAAGATGTGCCGTGTTAGCTTCATGTGTCCATCTGACACTATATTATAGTGACTTGAAGAAATCCCTGCAGCATCACATGCAGAACAAACAGAGGCCACGTGTGGCACAGTTCCTGTAACGGGATGAATCCGTGGATGTGTCGGGATCTGACGCTGAATCATGTTGCTGTTCTTTTCCACATGGTACAGGTCAGCTGTTCCACACAGATTTCAGCTTTCTAGAAGAGTTAGTCTGGAATAAAGCAGCTCTCCTCTGGACCAATCCTGCCTCCAGCTGAGCCGTCACACACACACATTCACACACAGTCCCAGCAGTTTGTAGCACAGCAGTGATCCTTCTATCAGAAACATGCTGCTTCTCCTTCATCCTCCTCTCATTGATCTGAATCAGCTGTTTTCACAGAGAAACGCTGCACAAATCCTTCACTCCACTATTTCTGTCAGCAGATGACTCGCTCTATCATGGCTGCTGCTCCTTTTTCACTCATTTGTGCTTTGAATCAAATCTGTTTCTCATCATCACCATGAACAGGCTGCTCATCAATCAGCACATTAGCTGTAGATCAGCTGCACACTGATGAAGATGTTCAGACAGACGGGCACACAGAGGACTTTATGATCTGTTCTTACATTCAGTCCAACATGGATCATTTCAGAGTCCAATCATCTCTGGAAACTTGTGCTTACATGGCACACGGTGCGCTGGGCTACTTCAACAAATAGCACTACACCTCTGGTTGTCAGCTTCATCTCTCCATCGCTCTCCCCGTGGCTACAGTACAAGTGAGCTGACACATCCATCAGTGGAGACTGTGGGCCAGTAAGGAGCAGCAGCTGCCTGCAACATGGGCTTTACATTGAAAACAGCCACAAGTCTGGGCCTAACCACGCCTTTGGACTTCTTCTTCATTTCCATGAGATTTACATTTCAGGGAGTTCCCCTGGAAAAAGAGCCATTTTGAAAGCTGTTTGCTGACTTCATCAATAATCTGCTTCAATCATCCAGATGAGAATCCTGAGAATGGAGCAGCCCTGATAGCAGCTCATAGGATCACAGTGTTTTTCATTCAGCTGATTGATTTCACAGGTTAGGAGGTGAACAATCTAACTGTGCTCCTCCTTCCACCTTTGGACCACTCATTTAGTGACAGCCAGGATTTGACAATCAGCTGTGACACAGGAAAACATGAGGTGGGAAACTCTGGAGAAGATTTGCTTTTCTCTACAGGGGAGGCTCGCACATCTAATCTGCTCACAATCACTCAACTCACTTCAACAACATGCTGACTCAGTCATTTCTGCACGTTTCCTCATGTTACAGCCCTGACTTCAGTTCAGCTGAGGAGGAGATGAGGGAGGAGAGAGCAGTGGTGGAGGAGGCAGATAAGGAAGAAGAGGAGGAGAAGATCCAAAGAGGAGGCAGGGGGAGAGGCTCAGGAACAGTTAGGATCAGAGACTTTGAGCCATCATGGACTCCCACTCCTTCCATCCAGCCCTGTGTGGATCAGCAGCTCCAAAATGTCTGCTCACTCATGTTCTTACTGTCTGTGCTCTTCTTTCATTTCACTCATTATATATGAACGGCTCCTAAATCACACTGGATATGGATTTTCTGTCCATCCACACTAATTCTCTTCATTCTCACCTGATTGTTTGGATGCTCTTTGATAGCACATTGAAAATCATCACAGTGACTTCTATTGCCACACTGACTGGACAAATACAAAGTTGAAGGCTTCATGTGTTTGGCACCAATAATACTTTGGTAGGTCTGAATTGTGTTTTGAACCATCTCTCAGGACCAAAGTCTTTTTGCTTCATTCACAAAGAGCTGAAGGCTTTTTACCTCACAGTTTGTCCTGTGATATTATTGGATGATGGACTATGGAAAACACAAATGTGCACTTCTTAATGGCTCATATGTGCTGTGAAAGAGCTCTTTGTCATCTTGAAGCCTTTTCAATAGTTTTTCTTTGGCTGTTTGTAAAGTTTTCTGTGTGAACTCTCAGGAATCTGGAGCAGTCTAATAGAAGTCTACTGGGGTATAGAGGGAGGAGCTTCTGTCAGACTCTTTCTGATGAGGAACTGAAGCCGCTCTCATGGTCTCATCAAATCCATCAGACTCTGCTGAGAAAAACAGTCATGTGACCTCTCAGAACAAACAGCCTGTTAGTTTCCTGCTGCCTCCATCACTCACTTTCATTCACTCTCAATCACACTAACATGTTAAAGCAGCGCTATAGCTCACCTGGCTGAGCAGGTGGACTGAAGGCGGGGCTTACTACAGGTGCCTGTGTGTCCCTCACTCTCTCCCCACTTTCCTGTCTACTCTCTGCACCTATATAATAAAGGCAAAAATGCCTCCAATAGAAATCTTTGCAAACACAAAGTCCCACAGCAGCCCCGTGTTCTCCGACTAAAATGAGAGTTTTTGTCAGTGGAGTCTGGTGGCTTTAACCACACAAACATTACAGCTGCGCTCAAATATCACAAAGAGCTGTGACAGCAGAGAAACACATGAAAATCCTCCAAATATCAATCTAGAAATAGAAATCTGTCCACTGTGGGACATGTGAGGCTGACATTAATATGTCTTAAAGTGGGAGATGAAGAAATGATTCCAGGGCCCAAATCATTGAGACAAACATCAATCCACACTTCACTTTGTTTCATGTCTCTAAAGTGGGAATATTTCAGTGTGATGAACAAACGGCCTCCAACAAATAAAGCTGATTTTCTTTTCCTGTCTTTTCTCCAGCGGCCTCAGCTTCTTCCTCTTCCCCCTGTCTTCTTCTGCAGACGCTCCTCTGTAGCTTCAAGCTGTTTCTCTTTACAAGGAGAGCTACAAACCTTTGCATCCAGCCACAAACACCCCATGGGCTCCTCTGGATCATCACACTCAGCATTTTCACAATAAAAGCCTCATATTTATGGCTGCTCCACCCTGACATGTGACAACATCCAAATGACTGGATCAAAGTGTTTGAATGATCTCAGCAGCTTTAAAACTATTGATATTTATACATTTACATTGATTTGGACTAAACTAACAAAACTATTGATTTGATCCAAACTCAAATCATGCCAGAGGCTTTTATTTTGAAGTTAGGATCATTTTTAATGGTCTTCTTAGTCTGTTCATTTAAACACACAGTTGCTCCGCCTGACATTTTTGGCTTTTAGGTCATCTTCATGACCTCTGACCTTTGACCTGTATCTACAGCACTGACCTCTGACTTTCAGCTCCACCTTTCTCTTCAGCAGGATGTTTCCCTCCCTGCTGTAGACGGTGCAGGTGTATGTGTGGTTGTCTCCATCTGTGGGGTATTTCAGGGTCAGACTGAGGTCTCCAGTTTTCAGCAGATCTTCATTCATCTTCGTTCGGTCTCTGTAAAACTGACCCTGTTCTTCAGGCTGGTCAGAGCCGTTTTCATACACGTGAGCTTTTGCGGATGTGCCCATCCACTCCACTTTAGCGTCTTCAGGCAGGTGAAGTGTGGTGTTGAAGGGCAGCTGGACAGACTCCACCCCTGAATCCACCTCCACGTGGGGGACTGAGAGGACAACAAAGCACAACATGAGCTTGGATGGAGACATTTGTGTTGACTCTAACAGGCTGAATGCTGCTGCTTCACTGGGAGCTCACTGTTAGATAGAAAGTGGTCAGTGTGAAGAGGAGACGCAGCAGAAAGATGAAGACTGACAGGAAGAAAGCAGTGAACAGACTGTTGGAGCTGCTGTTAGTGGGACAGGACTTTATTCAGTCTCTGAGGACCAGATTTGACTTGATGAAGCAGAGAAACACAGTCTGAGTGTTTCTGTCACACTCACTTCATCACACAGCTCAGTTTGACAACATTTGGAAGAATTTGATAGAAGCCTTCCTTTAGTAAAAGCACCAATAAAACACCATGAAAACACCTCACTACACACAAAACTGCAGTACTGGCAAATTGGACATAAAGTCTGAAAAGTCAAAGTACTTATTGTGCAGAAAAATGTTCCCATCAGTGTCTATGGATCAATATTACTGCTGCACATGTTTAAGGCTGAGCTCATTTCAAATCCTTTCTATTGTGTTGAATCTGCAGTAATGCATCATATTCTATAAAATCATATGTTTGTAGTGGCTGTCCTGTGAGGACCACGTATCTCTAAATAAACAGCTGTTAATGAGCTCACAAACACAGGCCTACAGCTGGATTTGAAAAAGTCCATTCAATAGAAAATCAACAATCACAGCTGGATTCAAAGGCTTGAGCTCTGTGTGACATGGTTACCTGTCAGTATCTACAGGGGGATTCAAATAGGAAGGAAACATGAAGGTGGTGCATTAGAAAAACTGCTGCTTTCAAGTGCAACAAACTATTTGAACTGATCCAACTTTATTAACACAGACAAAGATTTGTGGATCAGCTGCTGTTTGCTGCTATAGATATAATCCAGCTGATGTGGGAGAACTACATGTGACACTTTGATGCAGCCATGAATCTGACTGATTTCTTTCCATTTTCAAAGGTTGATGCATCAGTTAAAGTCCTTAAAAAGCTCAGAAATAAAGAGAAAGGTTGGTTAAAGCAAAGAGAGGCACTGGCAGCATTTAAGACACTAAACAAGAGAAACAGATCAGAGAACATCAGACTGAATAAGTGGAATAAAGTGAAACAGAGAACTAACGCTCCCTAAGAATGGAGCTGTCAGAGGAAGAGAGCAGCAAACTGAAAGTCTCTGTTAGCTGCAGAGCTCTGAAACTTCACACAGCTTTGGATGATAACATGGAGAAAGGATGTGGAGATTTTCACAGTTCTGCTAGAAATCATCTTCTAGTTATTGTGACTCAGATATGACTGATTATAGACGAGGACCAAAGAAGGTTTTTACTGAGATTTGAACTGACTTAGCTTAGCCTGTGTTTTAGCCACATGCTAAACAAACACATGTTCAGAAACTAGAAGATGTTACCTTTCAGATGAAGTCTCACACATGAACTTTGCTCCTACAGTTCATCTGCTGAAGCTTTTACATTTGGCTGGAAATCAAATAAAAACCAAAACAGCCACAAACATCAGACATGCTAACACTGTAACATTATTGGATGGAGCCCACTGAGACTGAACCACCATCATGAGTCTGACCTCTGACCTTTGACCTGTATCTACAGCACTGACCTCTGACAGTGAGTAGCACTTCTTTTTTCAGCAGGATGAAACCTTCCCTGCTGTAGACGGTGCAGGTGTAGGTGGAGTTGTCTCCATCTGTGGGATATTTCAGGGTCAGACTGAGGTCTCCAGGTAAGTTTCTCTTCATGCTCGTTAGGCCTTTATAATCTTGGTGCTGTTGTTCAGGCTGGTCAGAGCCGTTCTGATACACGTGGACCTTGGTGTATGAACCAATCTTCCACTCCACTTTAGCATCTTTAGGCAGGCAAACTGTGGTTTTGCAGGGCAGCAGGACAGACTCCACCTCTGAATCTGCCTCCACCTTGTAAACTGATATTAGAACAAAGCACAACATGAGCTGTAGTCAAATTTAATAATCATCTTCTCTGAGCCTCCTTAAAATAAACTTATTTCTGTACAGAATTTGGTTCCACAGCTGATCATATTTTACTACAGAAACTAGAACAGACACTGCAGTTGTTTTAATTATTTCTGTCTGATAGATTCCAACTTCTTGGCTTCTTCCTCACAAGCGTTATTGATAGAATCCACAGGCTTCTGCGACTAGGACATAACACATGCTTCTCTTAGATGATATAAAAACAATGTATACATTTCAACTTCTAAGAAGATGACACTCAGATACTTTTATTCATGGTGAAAGATGACACAAATCAATTAGTTAACCTACAGGCATCTCTTAAAGGCCTAAAGCCCACTGTGCAAATTCCCTGCTAACTCGGCCTCAGGATGTCAAGAGGCAAGAATCAAGCGCATCAGTGGTCATGTGCGCATCCCACCGCGGGAGAGTGAGAGACGAAAGGCGCAGTGGCAGAGCGTGGCAGTTGTAACGCAGTTTTGTGTGATTCCGTGTGCGTTAATGAACCTGTAAGTGTTATTACCTTTGACAGGTGTGATAACAGTTATAGTTGTTTGTGCATGTTAAAGCTAAAGTTATGCCTTGGTACACTGATATCATGTTAGTAGGTTTATTTAAGTATTTAATTAATTTGCACTAAGTTAATACCAGTGGGCAGAATCTCCTCCAATAATTACATCCCGCGGTTAAAGTCCTTCATGTAAATATGTAAAAATTGTGTATGTTTCTGTTCTGTGTCTTGTGTACTGTTTGTTTGTATATGTGTCTTTCTTGCTGCTGTTACACCCAAATGTCCCCTTGTGGGACAATTAAAGGATTATTCTATTCTATTCTAAATGACTTTTCTGTTGTTTACTGTTTAGTTTAACTGTTGTTAGCTTGCCACATTCTTGCCTTAGTACTAGCCACATTGAAGATATGTGCTATTTAGCCAACTTCTTGTCTTACGGCGACCCCTTGTGGACATTGTAAAATATTGCTGTGTCTGAGTAAATGTTGTGTTATGACTGTTTCTTAGTTATCTTTGACCCTACTAATTATAGTATTACCTGTTTCTGTTTCCAGACAACCATGTTTATAGTCACATATACTGCATCTGCTACAACTATAAGTTCATATCTGGCTGCATCACAGTTGGATTAAACATGGCAAGCTCGTATGTAACCAATTCTTCTGTGGAGCGTAACTAAAGACAGTGAACTAAACTCCTGGACCTCTTCTGACCGAAGACTTAGGCCAGACTTGTATATCCAGCACCTCCTCCAGTGTGTATATATATATATATATATATATATATATATATATATATATATATATATATATACATATATATATATATATATATATCATCTACAGCCATGATGACCTGACTTTTTCCCCTAAATTCAGACAAAGCTGAAGTTATTGTACATGACTTTAAAAAGCCTCAGAAGCAGGCACATGCAGGGGGGGGGCTTTCCTGATGGGTGCCCAAAGTGCCCTTTTGTTGAGGCAACTTTAAAAAAAAAAAAATTATTATTATTTTTTTTTATGTGTGTGGGCGTGCGGAGTCCTGTCTGTGCCCCTCAACAATAATATTTAACTATTAATCACAGTTTTGCTAAATAAAAGGATCTGGCTTGCATCAGTCACATGATCACATTTAACCAATGATCGCCCTTGACGACAGAACGCGCTGGTTACGAGCCGGGAACGAGCTCACAAAGAGCACGCGCATTTTTTGACAGACTGATGCGACAAAACCAGTAAGTAGGTGTACCGCGTACACTGTAGTGTATAGCACACAGGAGTATTAGCTTATTACGTACACGCTGGTAAGTTATGGAATCAGAACGATGCCACCTTGAAACGAAACCGAAAAAAAATATTGTAACTGAAATAAATGTACTGAAAAATCTTGTATTGAAACCGAAAAAAAAACATTTGGTAGTGAAAAACAATTAATTCAAACTCTAATTTTTTTGTTTTTGCTTACATTTTTTTTTTTTCAGTTTCAATCCATTTGTTTTCAGTTTCAATCTGCTGGCACTGTTTTAGCGTCCGGAGGCGCGCTTGGGGGCGGGGGGGGTTCCGGCCCGCATTTATTTGCATATATTATAGAGGCCACTAGTGCTGACCAAGCTGCCATCTTTCTCTCTTCCTGTCTTTCAATGGCTGCTTCCATTTCAGCTTGACCCTCTAAACCGCAAGTAAGTAATCATTTTTTGTCATCTTTCCTTGCTGTCCCACTGGACTGGACATTAGTTTAGTTTTTTTAGCTACATCTGGTGAAGTTGTGGTAAAATGCTTGTATTAGCCTATTTTTCGTAGCAAGCTAGCCTGAAGCTAATATTTGCTAAATTTAGGGATACCCGTTTCTCTTTAGGAGTTGGAGGCCAGTGTTTTTGGAGCGGCACAAGATCTCATCAACAGGCAGTGTTGGGGAGTAATGTAATACATACACCGGCGTTACGTATTTAAAATACAAAATATGAGTAAATGTATCCGTTGCAGTTACCGTTCAATAGGTGATATTGAGAATACAGTTACTTTGTTGAAATAAATGGATTACATGGCGACATTTTCCTGTTTCATATGTTAGGCTATGGTCTCTCTATTGTTGGTAATTCCACACCGGTGGAAACCCAAACAAAACACGCAATAAGAGGCTCTAAAAATTATTATACAAAAATGATTTAATATGAAGGCAATAGCAGAGTGTTACAGGCATAGCCCTAAACAATGTAGCCTCATGGGCAGTGTAGTCCGTGCTGCAGCGAGAATGGACTGCCATACCCAATATGTGTCTGTGAGCGAGGGAGGGAGAAAAAGGAAAAGTCCGAGCTGTCACCGAGCAGAAACGGGAGCTGGAAGCATGTAAATATAATAATAACCACTGCAGCCAAGAAGAGTGCCTGACGAGCCAAGTTGTAAGTAAGCTATTAAGACTCAACTGTACACTGTGTTCCTGTTTTCCTCCGACACAATAAGTTCCGTTGGAGCAGCCTTTCAACGCCTCTCTCTGTCTCTTGCTAGCAAACTTGACCCAGACAACAAAGTAAAGCTAGTTTTCAGCTACGAGCCCGACATGAACCCGACGTATTAGCCAGAGGTCCCTTTACTACGGTTCGGAGCTGCTGACCTTTTTTATATATGCGCGGAATAGTTTTCTATTTGAGATCGCTGCAAAAAGTGCAGCCTTACCTAATGTCCACCCTACTGTTACTCATTTATAGTAAGATTTAAACATCTAGTTGGTACTGGTATTGACATATTGGTATATGGTATATACTATTAACCTTCAGTAATAGTAATAAATCACACAGCAATAGTACATTCATGTAGTTGTAAAGTATTCAGAATACATTACTTCTATAATCTTTGGTGGAATACATTTTAAAATTAACCTTCCCAACACTGTCAACAAGTTAGCACCTCATACCACAGTGCAGCAAAAGCAGTCTCATGAGCCCTGGGAAGGACAAGCCCAGAGCCCAAAACAGACAGTGCAGGAGATGACAAGGTTAGTAATTGTATGGTGAAAATTATACTTTTAGTTATCTTGATTGGCAAAAGAAAAGTAAATACAAAATCTGCTTCTCACATATAGGGCATTTCCAAGATTTTCTTTTCAAAACTTCTTCAATTTCTTTCATTACAGCTATCCTGTGCCAGATGTTCTGTTGACCCACAGTGAGAGGCATCATTTCAGAAACACCAGGAAGACTGAAACTCATCGCAGGGATCAAGCAGGGCTCGTGATCTTCACCATCAGCTCCCTCACAAGAAGCATAAACCCAGCATTTCATGAACACTGATGGAGACTAGGGCTGGGCTATATCATACCGTTCACGATAATACTGGTGTAATTTTGGGCAACGATAGGAAAATGAAATATCGCGATAGAATGTGGGTAAAACGCGCATGCGTGTCACACAGTGGAAAATTGTGTTTTTATATTTTGTTTTGAATCAGACTGTGTATTGCTACATAGTGATTTTATTTGCATGTTTTATTGTTATAGTGCTATTGCATGATTGTTTATTGATGTTCTTATTGCATGATTTTATCCCCATACTTATACTGTGTTTTGTGTCGCTGTATAGTATTCTTTTTTATTCCACTGTGGATTGGACAGATAATTGCGTGCACCTGTGAGGTGGGGGCGTGCCCCCGAGGTGACCTATTGGCCGCCAAACGGACTTAAGGGAGATGGTGAGCGCAAAGACGGGAGAGAGACACAGGAACAGCGAAGAACAGGAAACCGAACGTGTGGTGCAGACGAGCACATGTATAGAAGGACTGGCCTGCCTGTGAGGCGTCGCGAGACTTCCGGCGATCCAGTTCCGACGGACAGAATAGTAACAGCGGGAGGCGATGTGTGAAATCCACCGAAGGCAGAGGGGACGCCTCTGCCTGTATCAGGGCCGGGCTATGAGGGAAGCCGTGTGCGGACGCGGAGAGCGGCTGGACTGCACGGCCATGCGCTGCCAGGTGGGGATAGGAGCCTCCTCCCTGGCCTTCTGCTGGCGAGATTTCCCCATTCCGGAAGAGGGGCCCCCTTCTGTCTCTTTCAGCTAAGGAACATTTGCCTGAGTGTGAGTGGTTGGACTCTTGGGGGGGGGGGGGGGGAAGTTCTTATCGTATAAAAAGGACATTCATTTAGCTTTGATTTTTTAATTGTATTTTAATCTCTGCCGGCAGGACTTTTAGCGGGTTGTGAACATTTATTTTTATTGTATAGTGGGGATTTTAACTTCTACTTGTGATTCTGGCTGTTCTTCTAAAAAATAAATGGTGTGTTTAAAGCCGGCCCAGTGTCCGTACTCCGAGCGCTGATTCACTCTCTCCCCTTATGCTTGTATGTATATAGACGTGGTGGCGAAGATTTAGGTCACCAGTTTAGCGGCTACATATTTTTGGCGTTTGTCGACAGGATACAAGTTTGGGAGCAGTGTTCAGTGCCTGGGCTACAGATATAGATGATGGAATGCAAAACCAAGTGTTTAATCAGCTACCCTCGCTGAGGGTTGTAAGGAAGGGGTGTGCAGAAAAGACTTTTTATTGCCACGTGAGGATTCATGAGTAGTGTTCAACCACAGGGATATCAGGAGTTGAGCTTCAAGAGTTGCTGGCTGTGGGATCATGGGTTGCTGCTATGCAGTAGTGCTTAGGAGAAGCACGAAGACCAGGCTATGCCTGGAAGGATCCCAGCAGTGCCCAGCTGAGAGGAACCAATGGTCTGGTAATCCCATACATTAGCTATGCTATGTGGTCACGAAATTGAAGAAAAGCAGGTTACCTGGATGTGGCAATTGGACTGTATAACTCACCTGTGCTGTAACTTTTCTAGGATGCATTCAAAGGAACTCGTTGGTAGCAGATTATTGCTGATGTTTCATGTGTTACGTGTACAGAAGGGACTACCAGAGACACAGTAGCCCGCTAGGTTAAATGTTGTCCAGCCACCCTCCTGGACAGAACACCTGAATGTTGTGACAGGGACTGTCACAGGTAAAATATGGGGGGATGTCACACAGTGGAAAATTGTGTTTTTATATTTTGTTTTGAATCAGACTGTGTATTGCTACATAGTGATTTTATTTGCATGTTTTATTGTTATAGTGCTATTGCATGATTGTTTATTGATGTTCTTATTGCATGATTTTATCCCCATACTTATACTGTGTTTTGTGTCGCTGTATAGTATTCTTTTTTATTCCACTGTGGATTGGACAGATAATTGCGTGCACCTGTGAGGTGGGGGCGTGCCCCCGAGGTGACCTATTGGCCGCCAAACGGACTTAAGGGAGATGGTGAGCGCAAAGACGGGAGAGAGACACAGGAACAGCGAAGAACAGGAAACCGAACGTGTGGTGCAGACGAGCACATGTATAGAAGGACTGGCCTGCCTGTGAGGCGTCGCGAGACTTCCGGCGATCCAGTTCCGACGGACAGAATAGTAACAGCGGGAGGCGATGTGTGAAATCCACCGAAGGCAGAGGGGACGCCTCTGCCTGTATCAGGGCCGGGCTATGAGGGAAGCCGTGTGCGGACGCGGAGAGCGGCTGGACTGCACGGCCATGCGCTGCCAGGTGGGGATAGGAGCCTCCTCCCTGGCCTTCTGCTGGCGAGATTTCCCCATTCCGGAAGAGGGGCCCCCTTCTGTCTCTTTCAGCTAAGGAACATTTGCCTGAGTGTGAGTGGTTGGACTCTTGGGGGGGGGGGGAAGTTCTTATCATATAAAAAGGACATTCATTTAGCTTTGATTTTTTAATTGTATTTTAATCTCTGCCGGCAGGACTTTTAGCGGGTTGTGAACATTTATTTTTATTGTATAGTGGGGATTTTAACTTCTACTTGTGATTCTGGCTGTTCTTCTAAAAAATAAATGGTGTGTTTAAAGCCGGCCCAGTGTCCGTACTCCGAGCGCTGATTCACTCTCTCCCCTTATGCTTGTATGTATATAGACGTGGTGGCGAAGATTTAGGTCACCAGTTTAGCGGCTACATGCGCAGTGCCTATGTTTACATACGCACATGCCGGTGACGGAGAATGAGAAGAGCGAAAGTGGATCGTTAAATGAAACGAATGAACCAGAATTGGTTTGTAAAAATGCTGCAACTTCAGTGGTGTGGAACTGGTTTAGCTTTCGTCCGTCAGATACACAACAAAGCACTATTTTTGGTAGAGCATGCTAGCGGGCCGTCGTTATTACCGTGTTGTTTGGAAAATACGGCACACTTAAAATCAGTCCTTTGATTTTTCTGAAAATCGACAGTGTCCCTTATAATCCCGTGTGCCTTATGTATGAATTCTGGTTGTGTTTACTGACCTCGAAACGATTTTATGTGGAACACGGCGCTCGAAAATCTGTCAAATGTTTTAGTACGACTTTGCTAAGCTACGAACCCGCACCGCTTGATGGATTGTGGGAGCATTACGGCTATCGTAGGCAGGCGCCTCGCGGAGTGATACGTACTGTGCTTCAACATAATATTGTGTGTATATAACCTCTTTTTAAGTTTTGTGGATATTATAAATTCCAATTTCCACTGGAAATGCCTTTTGGTTAAACTGTCAGCAAGGAATTTGCACTGTTACATTTTTTATATAACTTTAATGCACATAAAAAAACAGCTGCTTGTTTAAGTAAAAAATACATGGATGGGGTTTTTTGCACTAAGTTGTGGAGTTGTAAAGTATTTTGTCTAGTGTCAGTTATATCGTTATCGCAAATTTTCAAATGTATATCGTGATAAATATTTTTGGTCATATTGCCCTGCTCTAATGGAGACCTTTGCTTTGTGTAATGTTAGAAGTACTCAGATAATCCTCAGAGGGTCTGGACTTTTACATAATATAATAGCTTTAAGTCTTGTAGAAAGTTAAATATATGTTGTGCTCTCTGGTTACTCTGGTATAACTGACTCTGAATTACTTTATGATAAATAACACACTATTGTCAAAAAACAGTGAAAGAATTCCAGATCACAAGTTTTTAGTTCAAATACAAGTAACAACCTTTGACTTTAATCAGGTTTTATTTAATTGTGTCAGAGAAAACATCACGTGCTCTTCATGTAGCTGAGTACATTCAGTGTTTAAAACAGAAGTTGTGCAGGTCTGACATCAGCAGTTTTCTGAAGCACCAAACTGAGGTACTGTTAATACTGATGTATAGTGACACAGTTACATGAGTGATTAATCCTTTTGACTTTTTGTCTTTAAATTTATCAATAAAACAGCTGCAGCTTTCACTGACAGCACATGTAGTACTTTAACCTTTGTACTGTTTTCTTCAGTTAATTTTGGAGTTACTACAAAGATTGAAGATATAGGATGATCTGTCTGCTGTCACTGGGTGGTGCTGAGGTCTGAATCTGAGGACGGCTCCTGTAATCACAAACCGAACAGAATCATCACAAAATGAAATATAAAGTTTATCTCTCAAATCTGAAATAGAGCTGATTCCTTCTCTGTCCTCACACACTCGGGATCTGAAGTTGTTCAGTCCTACAGTTCTGCCGACAGCTGACATATGAGCTGTTTATTTTTTATTTGTTTGAAAGGCCTTATATACTAACACATTTTCTAATATCATGTTTACCTTTGAGTTGTTGATGCTTTATAAATGGACGTCTTGATGCATTCTCAATCATCCAGGAAAGTAAATCTCCAAAAGTTGAATCTGTTCATCTGGACGTAGCGTTTTGTGGGAGAAACGTTTCGTCACTCATCCAAGTGACTTCTTCAGTCTCAGCTGACTGCAGGTTTCCCCAAACCTTATAAACAGTACATTTGCATAATGACTGAAACCAGCCCACTGAAGGAACAATGGGCTGTGAGGTCAGTTCCTTAATCATAATTATGCAAATTCCCATGACCATTGATCAACAATCACTGACCAAAACCCACTGATCAAAGAACACTGATCAATGGCCATGAGTACCATTCACAGAGAGTTGGGGAATGGCTGCAATCACAGCATTGTAAGATGGCGAAAGATGTACCCTTAGGCCCCCTCCTCGATTCAGAGATGGTCTTTCCCTCTTCACGTAAATGGCCTCCTTGACTCCGCGCTCAAACCAGCGTTCCTCCCTGTCCAGGATGTGTACATCCTCATCGTTGAAAGAGTGTCCACTGGCCTGTAGGTGTAAATAAACTGCAGAGTCCTGGCCTGATGAGGTAGCTCTTCTGTGTTGTGCCATCCGCTTCGCTAGAGGTTGTTTGGTTTCCCCGATGTATAAATCCTGGCAATCCTCCTGGCACTTAACAGCGTACACTATGTTACTCTACAAGGATCGGGGACCCGATCCTTGGGGTGGACCAGTTTTTGGCGCAGCGTGTTTTGGGGTTTAAAAGCCACAGAGACCCGGTGTTTAGAAAAAATGCGTCTGAACTGTTCCGATACTCCTGACACATATGGGATCACTACAGGTATTCGCCTGGGCAGCGGTTGTCCTTCTCTCCTGGATCGGCTGGAGCTTTCTTTAGGTGCCTTCCCAGCTTTGACAAAAGTCCAGCTGGGATAACCACATTTACTCAGGGCCTTCTTGATGTGCTGTCCTTCTGCCTCCCTGGCCGCTGTGTCAGTGGGGATGGTGTTCGCTCTGTGTTGTAGCGTCCTGATGACACCCAGTTTGTGCTCCAGTGGATGATGAGAGTCAAACCTTAGATACTGATCCGTATGCGTAGGTTTACGGTACACGTCAGCTTTTAGATGTCCCCCATTACTGATGGAAATCTCACAGTCTAAGAAGGCTAACCTGCCACTTTTCATATCCTCCCTGGTGAATTTGATGTGTCGGTCCACCGAGTTAATGTGATCCGTGAAATGTAGTACGTCCTGAGATTTGATTTTCACCCAGGTGTCATCCACATATCTGAACCAATGGCTTGGTGGTGTTCCAGGGTAGGATAGCAAAGCCCTCTTTTCCACTTCTTCCATGTACAAATTGGCCACGATGGGTGAAACTGGGGAGCCCATGGCACACCCATGTTTCTGCCTGTAGAACTGACCCTTGTATGTGAAGTAGGTGGAATGAAGACACAGTTCCAAAAGCAAACACACTTGGTCGATGCTGAGGGTGGTCCTGTTGCTGAGGTTGGTGTCATCCTGTAATCTCTTACGGACTACCTCCAACGCTTCCGTGACTGGGATGCAAGTGAAGAGAGATGTAACGTCGTACAAGACCATGGTTTCATCTGCCTCCATAATGACATCTCTCACCTTCTCAACAAAATCCAGGGTGTTCTGGATGTGGTGTTCAGAGCTGCCCACCAGCGGGTTGAGGATCGAAGCCAGAAACTTGGAGATGTTATAGGTGACCGAGTTGATCATGCAGACAATAGGTCTTAAAGGTGCACCCTGCTTATGTATTTTCGGTAAACCATACAGACTTGGTGTAGACTCCCCTGGGTACAGCCTGTGGTATGAGGTCCGGTCGATAGCCTTGTCTTGTTCTAACTGCTTCAGACAGTCTATGACCCTCTTCCTGTAGCCACTTCCTGGGTCTCGTTTCAGGGGCTCATAAGTATTTTCATCACTGAGTAGTGACAAAATCTTCTCATGATAGTCTTTCTGGTTAAGCAATACTGTGCACCTACCCTTGTCTGCCGGAAGGATGATAATGTTGTTGTCATCACTAAGTGAAGTGAGTGCCTTCCTCTCCTCCATGGTGATGTTGGATGCTGGGGGCTTTGCATTGCTGAGACAGGCCGAAACTTTCGTCCGTAGTTGCTCTGCTTCCACTTCTGCAATATTGCTGTTGCGAAGAAGTCACTTGGATGAGTGACGAAACGTTTCTCCCACAAAACGCTATGTCCAGATGAACAGATTCAACTTTTGGAGGTTTATAAATGGACAGCTGCAAAGATGAGATGATGGAGCAGGTTTCAGTCGAGGTTCAGTCTGCTGCTGCGTCCTGGTCACAACATACGGAGGTGTTATCAGCAGTGGTATTGAACAAGAAATATTAATGCTTCAAATTATTTGTCCTAAAGGATGCAAGCTGTACAGAGTACTGCACATGTGACTTTGTGAACACAACTCATTAAAAATAATTCGGACAGTTTTTTAACCTGAATATTTGTAACAAACTCAGTAAAAAAAAAAAAAAAAATGCTAAAAAAATAATCAGAGGAAAAATGTAACATTTTAACTTAAGCTGACAAGCGGAAGTAGTTGGTTTTAGTACATAAGTATCGGGCTTTGCTATTTAATCCGTAGCTATTGACTGATGAGGGGTTACTGAAGTGCCAGGTTTTTAAAAGTTGGCGTTAATGTCCTTCCACATGTGGAAAGCGACAGAAAACATGCTGCTGTTTGCACATATTTAATAATCAGCTCTGCACAGGAGCAGAAGCAGAGTCCAGCCTGTTGCTCTTACAGTATAATACCCATAATAAAATTACAGTAACCGTGGTTAGTGACTGAGCAGCCCGGTGCGTTTCTCTTGATTTCTTTAGTCAGGGTAAATTCATTCACCTGCACGGGTTAGCTAAACGAACTTTACAAAACAAGTTTCCCCTACAGCCGAGTGCTCATCTTAGCTAGCTACCTAGCTAGCTAGCTAGCTAAGGACCTAAATTACGGATTAGCTTACAAACACATTCAACTTACCAAAAATAATGCGGTGGGGCCTCAGGTCCTCCTATCCGGTAGTCCAATTTACTGAAGAACACCTCAGGCTGTCACTTTAAAATAGTCGGTAGTGTAAACGCTGGACCTCTCAGCATCTGCCATTCCTGAACAGACACATGCAAGTTTATCCGTGACCGCAGCTGCGTCGTCAGTGTTTTCTCCAGTCATTGATGAGCATTATAATATATGCAAATACATGCGGGTCGGAATCCCCGCACCCTCAGCGCGCTCCCGGACGCCAAAACAGTGCCAGCAGAGTGAAACTGAAAAATGGTTTGAAACCGAAAACTGGATTGAAAGCGAAAAAAAAATGGGTTGAAACTGAAAAAAAAATTGTAAGCGAAAACAAAAAAATTACAGTTTCGATTAATTGTTTTTCACTATCAATTTTTTTTTTTTTTTGGGTTTCAATACAAGATTTTTCAGTACATTTATTTCAGTCACAATATTTTTTTTCGGTTTCAAAGCTGTCTTGTGGCAACTGACGAACTGCAACAAACGAGCGTGCTGTGTGTGTAACAGCGCGACAAACATTACCTGTCCTTTTATTAACTGCACAAGTAGTGCTGGTCATAGCTGCTGGCTACCTGTGTAAGGCTGTCATGGGTCTGTAGCTCTGTGCACCGTTTTAGGGAACATATTTAGTTTTAAAGTAAGTTACAGGGCTTTTCCTGCCTTTCTGGGGGGATTATATTTCACTAAAAACGATCTAATATGCATGTCAACATAATTATGCATTATTACAATTATAATATAATAATATATTATATATATATATGAAATATAATATATATAAAATATATATATAACATATAATAATATTTTAAAAAACACGCTGTATTTTAAAGAACATACATTAAGAAAAAGATTATATTAGATTTATATTTTAAATAAGACAAAATTTGGATTTTACAGCAGTAAAATTATTGTATCTCTACAGTTTAAAAATGTAATAAGCTTAGCCCCTGCACACAGTGGATAGTGAAACAAATGGAATCATCATAAATACATTTCTTCTAGGGCTACACGATTTTGCATAAAATGAGAATCACGATCTTTTTGCTTAGAATTGAGATCACGATTCTCTCACGATTTTCTTTTCCATCCATCCATCCATCCATCCATCCATTCGCTTCCGCTTATCCTTTTTTTTCTTTTCCAATATAAATATTTATTGCACTTATTAACTGCACATCAACTTCGTAACAGTTGAAACTGAACATAAAAACAATAAATAAACATAAAAACAATAAATGCCTCACATTTTGTGGTTGCCGCAAAATGTTGTACTGCTTGAAAGTCCGTCTCCACCGTTGCTCGACACTGCGTGTATAGAGCAGGTAGTGCAACAATAGAAAAATAGTTGCGGAACGGCACTGTGTAGCGTTTGTCTAGGGTGTTGATCATTTTCCTAAATCCCTCGTTTTGCACAGTGTTGATATATCTTTGGTCAGGTGATAAGTAATAGCCTCCGTAATTTCTTTGTGCCTGCGGGAGTTCAACGTGTATAGGGAAGCGCTGTATAAGGTTCCCGTTATTGATGTTTGGGTGGTTGACCGGGACGAATTTTCTCCTGTCACTTTCTCGTCATCCCTGACGTGTTCTCCGTTGTTTTTTCCCTGCCAATTTGAGCATCACGGCACAGCTTCTGTATCACTTGGTATAAGGCTCCGCCCTTGTCATTTGTTGAGCAGGAAGAGTGAGCGCTTGTTTTCATGCAGATTACGTTCCGGATCAAAATGCGGTACAATCGTCGCCGTCTTTTTTTTTTTTTTTTTTGAAATCGTTGTCATTTGGAAATGAGATCGCACATAAGTATGAATCGAGATCGCGATTTTCTAACGATTAATCGTGCAGCCCTAATTTCTTCATATTTATTACTTCCCCCTCCTTATTGCTTTATTATTGTAGCTCTAGTAATAAATAATAAGGGAAGGATTCTGGATCAGCACCATGATGCCCATAGTATATACAGTACTCTGAAGAAGGTCTAAAATGTCACTGTGTGTGCGTGTTTGTTTTATGTATATGGATTTTTTAAAATTATTACTCATGATATAACATTGTCCAGACATGGCTGGTAAGGACATGAGGAGGAAACAGTAGGAGCTGTGTGAGGCTACTAAAGGCAATATTTTTTCATTATTTTGATGGTCACTGTAGTGTCTATATTAATTTCTTAAAGTTCTCTCTTTCTCTTATATTTAATATAACCACACTATGGACGGACAAGCGCCTGTTTTTATGCATTGTGGTTAGCAACAACGATGGTAGCACCATCGCGTGTCCGCTTGTTTATGTTCCACATAAACCTTTCACAATAAAGCTCAAGATCCTGTTGAGACTTTTCAAAATAAACTGAATCATGTGAAAGAGAAGATTATTTACAAATGAGACGTAAAAAAGAGCCGCCAGGTGCTAAAAAATAAACCTTAGTCTCAAACATTAGAACAGGCTTTTCCCCGCAGCACGCTGTGTAATAAATACTCACAAATAAAACGGCGGCCATTACAACTTATGTCTAAAGATGTATAGTTTCATGCATCGGTTAAAACACTCGACTCCAAGTACATGACGCGCAGCTGCAAACACTTCCTGCGAGTCGAGCTGCCCGAGATTCACAGAATTTAGAGAAAATGTTACATTTTTGTGATTTATATCATTATCGGACGATAGAATTCTTATATCGGGATATGAGATTTTTGTCATATCGCACAGCCCTAGAGAGTGATATATGAAATGATGGGATGGAAGGAAGAAGAGAAGGAAAGAGTGATTCACAGGCAGAGTCGAGTTTATTTCTCACAGTTTTTTGTTGCCTTATGGTTCCAAGCGCTGTCACCAATCTTTGCATTTTGTTATTATCTCATGATACTTGTTTAATCAGCTACCATCTCTCCTGTGACTTTTTAATGTCTACAGTCTCAGATCAGCACAGCCCTGCCCTCCAGCACTATCAGCAGCAGGGGCAACAGAAACCCCTTAACACAGGGGTGGGCAATCTCAGTCCACGAGGGCCGGTGTCCCTGCAGCTTTTAGATGTGTCGTCGAACCAACACAGCTGATTTAAATGGCTAAATTAGCTCCTCAACATGTCCTGAAGGGGCGTTTATCAATATGCGTACTTGTGCGTACTTGCGTTCTCGTGTACTCGTGATACGTCATCAGTCGGAGACCAAGTACTGTTCCAATTCGAAGTACGCATCACGCCGAGAACGCGAAAAAGTCCCGGATGTGTTCTCGATCCGCCCATTTTATCGAGCATGCATCGGTGTAGACTTGGCACAGCTATATATCCCAGAATGCATTTCGTCCAAAACTCAACAGCGGACTCCCGGCACATCGCCCCCCCCGCTCGCGGTCTTCTCACTACTCAGGTTAAAGAAACTCCAGCAGCTGTCTATAGTATTGAGTGTCCACTAAAATAGGAATAAAAGCATTCTAACATCTCACCTGCTTGTTTTTATTAAGGTATGTACACGTATGTACATGTACACTATTTTTATTAATAAAGGTTTCACTACTGAGGTTAAAAATGATATATAAGTCACTTAGATCACTTCTAAATGTTAATGTTTGGTTTATTTCAGTGTTTTATTTGTTCCTGAGTAAACCGGTTTGGCTGTGATTACAGTTAAGCTTCATAACATGTTACTCACAGTTAAATTAGGAGGGGACGGCAGTAAAAACTCTGGACCTGTGACATCATCACGTACGCTGGTGTTCCGACTGTACAAATCACGAGTCCGTGCTCGCGTACTTGAGAATTGAGAAACGGCCCACGAGTCCGTGCTCGCGTTCTCGGCGGGTACGTACTCACCGAGAACGCGAGTACGTACTCGCGTACTTGGGCATTGATAAACGGCCAAGTTCTCCAGAGCCCTGGTAATGAACTAATCATGTGATTCAGGTGTGTTGACCCAAGGTGAGATCTAAAACCTGCAGGGACACCGGCCCTCGTGAACTGAGATTGCCCACCCCTGCCTTAACAGCAACATTGTACCCATCAGGTAAAACATCGGCTACATTTGCTTTGCCTTGTCGCCACCTCACAACAGTGATATGGTATAATGCAATCCCATATTAGATTCTTGATGAATGTGTGTTGTTATTATTCAGCCTGGTTCAATGTGCCCCTTTTTAACTTTGAGCACCCGCCCCTTTAAATGTCTCTGCACGGCCCTGCTCAGAAGCATGGTGAATGCTCAACCATCGGCATTATGGGTAGTGTAGTAGGAGACACTCACCTGGCATGAAATACTGTCGGAAATGAAATAAAAGACCCCCAGAAATCACAAGAAGAACCAGGAGAACCAGGAGAGCTTTGGCCCAGGATGGAAACCGTTCTGTGGAGAAACACAAAGATCAACATGACCTTTGACCTTTGACTGAATGCCATTAATGGAATAAATAAATAGGCCTACACTTCAGTCAAGGAGCCAACATGGTTATTCTGACAGCGTTAACATAATAAAATTTTATCTGAGTGATGTTGGATGTTGTCAGCAGGTGTTGCTGACCTTTGACCTGCAGCTGTACGTCACTCCTACTCAGTTCACGTTCATATTCTCTGACGGAGCAGGTGTAGGTGGCGCTGTCAGACAGTTGGAGGTTGGTCAGGTTCAGGCTGAGGTCTCCAGAATCCAGAGCGTCAGTCTTCATGGATGTTCGGCCGCTGTAACGCTGGTTTTGATCTTTCAGTTCGTCTCCTTGAAGCTGACGCTGGTGGATGATTGGAGGACTGAGGTCGGAGCGACTCCACACCACTGAGGGCTTTCGAAAATCAAAAGTGTCAAACTGACAGGGCAGCAGGATGAATGCCTCCCCCTCATACGACTCCACAGCTGAGGCATGCTGGGAAACTGAGGACACACAGACAGACTCCATGAGTCACTTTGAGGTAAAGATCAAGTTTAGACACATTTACAGAAACCAGGAGGCAGACCGACAGAAACATTCAACATTTTAACATCTCACAGATAAAAAAGGAAAAGGCAGGAAGTCCAGAGGAGGTGGAGCAACGAGCTGATGTGAGGCTTTAAAAGTCAGGACATATCATATAACATAACAATCATCATTTCATATCTCTACTGTGATCACTGAGCCATGGAGGCCATTATATTTCTGATGTTTCACCTTCAAAGGGGCGATGTCATCAAGGACAGATTTCCATGTACATATTGAAATGATCTAAGAGTCCCTGAGATCAGGGCTATGAGGGCAGAGACAGCTAAGAAGCTGCTGCTGACTCTGAGTTTAGACGCTGAGATGGATGCAGGTTTGTGAGCAGGAAACAGAAGCAGGGATGGAAGATAAGATCCTCGTGATCACAGACAAGAACATCAAGCATTTCATCATCATTCAGAGAGATGCCAGAGAACAGCACACGCTCAGGTCACTGCAGAGTTTCACCTGCAGATGAAAATGTTTGGTGTCCACCAAAGTAAAATCAGCAGGACCATCGCTGATTTTTCATTTTTGTGGTCCAATAGTTTTTTTTTCTGTTTTTTTCTTTTTTGCAACATAAAAAAGACGAGAGGTGGTGGAATGTGTAAAAATAACTCAGTTGTTTGGTGGTGGCTTTGTTGTTTGTTGTTTGTGTGGAGCTTCCACAGAGGCCAGCAGGTGGATGAGGAAGGGCAGGCAGGTGGAGGAGAGACACGGGGCGGTCGCCGGTCCGAGTGTCAGGTGAACTGAACTTCAGGTAAGAAGTTATGACCTGCAGTCTATTTGGGTCAGATATAAACCAAGTTTAGGTGGAGTTTATTTTCGTTGTGCTGACTTTTTACAGTCAGTTACAATAACTCTTACTGCGTACTAGCTAGCATGACGGAGTTTCTATACAGCTGGGTGGGTGCTGTGATGTTACTGATAGTGAACTTTATTGTATTCATGAGGTTAGTTAGTAGAGTTGCCAACCGTCCCCTAAAAAACGGAATCGTCCTGTGTTCAGAGAAAATATTACGCGTTTTGTATTGACCTGAAAAGGAACAGTTTGTCCCGGACTTCAGCTTGAATGGAAAAGACACAAAGCTGGATTTGTTCTGTGTCTTTACGCTGTCAGCTGCCTCGTCTCCTCTCACTCTCTCCCCCTCTCTCTCCTGTTTCTACTTCAATCATGAAACTGATCAATGATCAGCTGATCGGCTTTTCTCTCGTGTTTGTTTATTGCCCACTTTGCACAAGAAAGAGGAAACCAGCCGATGTCGTGCTAAACAACAGCAGCACGTTTAAGCTTGATCAGCTGTTGGTAGAATTTATTTAATATTACTTTCTGGTATCAGCTGATGTTTGCTGGAGCCACAGCTGTAAAAGCTGCTGGTCATGATGTCGGTTTGGTTATCTGGTGAGAGGGAAACATGAAGATGAAACCTGATTGTAACATGAGCTCATCTGAAAGCCACCAAGAAGAATCCAGTGATTTGAAAGTTGCTGCTTTGGATTGTTAGTTTGATCTGAATCAGAATCCAGTGTTTGATGGAAATCTCCTCCTGCTGCACTTCAACACATTAAAGAGAGAGAGATGATGATGAGAGCAGAGAGAGGAAGGTGTACTTACCGTGCAGGAGGATCACAAACACCACAAACATCTTCGTGTTCCTGTCAAACTCAGAGACTCTTTAAAAGCCCTTCAGGACATCAGCTCACAGCAGCTCTCACTTTCCTCTGCTGATCATCTACTGACACTCTCACACTGCTCACACTGTCACAGCTCAGAGTTCAGCTTCACACTTTGTTAAAGCACATCTGTGGAATGAAGTCCGGCCGGCCACAGATCACTTCTGAGGAAAGAGGAGGACGTCGGCTTTCCTCCTAGTTTCACGCCCGAGCGCTCCGGTTGGAGGCGGCTGCTGCGGCCTCACCCTGACACGCACAAAGCTCCGCCTTCAGTCCTGACACTGAAACATCCACTGCAGCTACAATGATGCAGATGTGACCCTCAGCAGCTGGATTTCCTCTCCATAGATGTGTTTCCATGCAGATCATGGACATAAAGCAGCTCCAGGATGAAGAGTGTGAAAGAACTTCTTCCACTACAGTATTCATTACAGCACTGTGGCACTCCACAAACCCTCACACTGTCTCAATCCCTGTTTCCAGTTTGAATGAGAGAAGGCCTGAAGCTCAGCCAATCACAGGACAGGAAGTGATCAGCTGACACAGTGATTTGAAGCTGTCAGGGTGAGGCTGCTTCATGCAGGTGTGAAACTATGAGGAAGCTGAACGCCTCCTCTTTCCTCAGAAGTGATCTGTGGCAGTCTGCCATCATGTTTGGCTGCACACACTAAATGTGACTCACTGAAAGCAAAACTACACATACACAGGTGTGTGTCAGGTATATTTAATTTTCTGTCAGGGACTCAAACTAACAAATATTTTCAGACACTGGAAGATTTTTGTGTCTTTAAATGATCTTTAATCAAGTTTGGATTCACACATTTGTAAAATACTTCATGTTATTTTTTTTTTTATCTGTGTCTGGATTGAGGCACAAATGATTTTGTTTGTATATCTTAGTTTGTGTCTGATGATCACATCAGACACAGCTGCAACTCTCAGGAGGAAAAGTTCTTTCTGCATTATTTGTTAGATTTTTACGCCCCAGTCTACCGTTGCTTACAGCTCTGTCGGCTGCTGTTGGGGTTTTTTTTGTTTTTTTTTAAAAATGACCTCCGACAAGAAAGCCTCTTTTCTGCTGTTTAATACAGAAGAAATTTAAACTTTTTAAAATGATGCCAAACTGCAAAACCCTTATCTGTGTTTCTAATAAAACCTCTGTAACTTTACCTGATGTTGCTGAAGAGAAGCAGAGTAATGTTCATATGTTGATTCATGTTTTTATTTAGTTTTTTTTCTTTCTTTTTTTTCTAACCTTATCCCACTGTGGACCACGAGAAAAGAAGCCATCTGCCACTGCTTTTTTCCTGAAAGCAGGGCTTTCAAGGGCTAAAACACACAAATAAGACAAAAGTTTACACTGCAACGACAAAAATACTACTTCAACACTGGCAATAAACAGAAATAAAACGCTAAGGTGGTAGGCTGAGTTATTGGTGATTGATCAAACAGGACTTTGTTTTAATACATGGTCTAAAAATGGCTGCCACACATCAAAGAAATTACTAAGTTTGTCCGCTAATGGATATCTAATTCTCTCCATATGTAGTAGAGCAGTCAGTTCTGTGAGCCACATTTTGATCAGTTTTTGTTCTACTGCAGAATATTTTTAAGGTTATCTGCTATAAAAAGTCAGGCCAGGAAAATCTGCTTCATGTTTTTCTGTGTTTTATCCTCAGTTACTTTGACACAAAGGCATCTGCTGTGATGTTTACACCTCTGATGAAGTCTCACATGTATCAGTACTGATAAATAATCAGAATTACAATATTTCTGACTGTCTGAGGCAAAATTGAATCAAATTGAATAGGGGATCAAACGGCATCAGATAATGAGCCACATACGATCGACTTCGAGCCCACTGAGAGTAAATGGGGGGGAAAGTGTTTACATTTGGAAGAGAGTGGCTTGACCAGTTTCCCTGGCTAAGATACAGTAAAGCAGACAACATGATGCACTGAATTTACTCTGGTGAGTGTGGAAAGTCTGTATGGACAGCAATTTAAAAAAAAAAGTGCACATATAAAACTGAGATGTTAAACGATGCGGTTGAAAAATTTGGGTGTGCCTAACTTTTGCACTGGTGCGCCTAAGAAACAAAGTTGGTAGGCGCACCAGTGCAACCATGGCAAAAAGTTAGTGTAGAGCTCTGTAATTAATTTACATAATGTGAGTAATAAAAACTTCTCCTCTTCTCCAGAGTTGGGCAGTAAGAAAAAAATTGGTGAGGAAGTTTACAGAAGGTGAGGGAGAGGAAAAAAACACTGAGGATCTGCTCCAAACCTGCCCTAAAAAACAAACAAAACAAAAACAATCAAACACACACACACACAAAAAAACCAAACATCAGAGAAACCGTAGCCATGGTGCTGAAGTCACCTGCGCCAGAGCAGAGATCTGAGACCCAAAGACTCCCTCACCCCCAATAGGGCTGCCACAAACGATTATTTTGATAGTCGACTAGTCACCGATTATTTTTGCGATTAGTCGACTAATCAGATCATGCATCCATTGCACGTAAAACGTACAGCTTATTGCACCAGCATGCACCTGCTCTTATATAACTATCATTAGCTTACAGCTTTAAGTGTTTAAGGTATGTGCTAACTAAAAATAAAGACAAGATGACAGTTTATTAAATTTTAATGAAATTTGCAGATTGTTTCAGTGAAGTTCAATAAAGTCAGCCGTCTGCTCCTTGCTGTCTAAAATATAACAGGACACCGGAGTATATTCTCGAGCATCTCACACTTCTAATAATCAGTTGTCTGCTTGACGTTTATTCAGCTGTGTAAAACTATAACTTTTCTCAGCCAAACCGATTTACTCAGGAACAAATAAAATACTGAAAAAAGCCAAACAATAACATTTTTAAGTTGTCTAAGTCACTAACCTGAGTAGCGAAAGACGGTGGTGGGTTTGAAAACGATTTGCCAGGAGTCCGGTGTTCTCACAGGCTCTAGTGAGCCTTGCCGCCGGCTAGCTATCGAGCTAGTGGGTAACAGACGTCTCCGAAAAGCGCTTTTGAAAATATGTGGTGTCTTGATAAATGGAGCAGATATTTGAGGTTTACACAGTTACATTCTCGCCTGAAAATATGTTAAACGTTTATTTTGTGACCCAAAAAGAATAATAAGAGTAATATTAAAACTAACAAGCTGCCGCCATTGTTGGAAACTGAGCTGGGCTGCGTTATGAATTCTGGGAAGGAGCTACTACTTCTTCTTCTTCAGGGTTTAACGGCAGCTGGCATCCTTGTACATGCAGTGCTGCAATCTTCTGTTTCAGTCCGTTATTACACTCTTAAATCCTACTACTTATTCTTGCGTCTTTTGTGATCTTACAAAGCTTCAAACGACGCATCGACTATTAAATCAGTCGTCGACGATTTTGATAGTCGACGTAATCGTGACTAGTCGACTAATCGTGGCAGCCCTAACCCCCAAGCAGGCGTCTGACAGAGCCAGGGGGACCGGGCCCCGCCAAGCAGCCATTAGCCAGTATACACCCAGAGAATGGGGGTACCAGCCACCGACAGAGTGTGTTGGGGGGGGAAATAGTGTCTATTTTGATAGTTTATTAGAGATTTCCATCATGAATTCATTGTGGAAACTGAGCACAAGTTCAAAGACCAAACACAACTAAATGACATGTGTTTATCATACAAATATAAAAGGCTGTTATAATAATATGTGGCTTACACACCTGTTAAAACCTGCCTGGTGACAGATGACACTGACAGTAATCTGTGCTTTGATTCAACCTGAGAGCTGCTGATGATTGAACTGCAGATTTAATGCAGGAATATTTCCTGTTTGAACTCTTCAGGGACCCGTGTATTTCCTGAGCAAACACTCTTCTCCTCATGCTGCTGCTGTGCTGTCAGCTTTAAAATGGAACAATAAATATTTCTATTGATGTCACGGTCTGCAGGCGGCAGACCGAGTAGAAAAAGAGTGGAGCACCCAAGTGTGGACACTGACGAGGAGATGGAATAAACTAAGCAAAAGGCGAGCCTTTATTTGTGGCTGATACTTGAACATATAAAAATAAAGCAAAAGACTGAGACCAAAATAAGAAAACTATGACTGAACTATGACGAGACTAGGAAGACTATGACTAGTCTATTAACATGATCCTGATTATAATCTGGCTGTAATCTCCTGCAATAACTACAATCAGCGGGATGAGGAATAAAGGACTTTTCTATGGTTTCCTTTAACTGTTACTAGCTTGCCATATTTATGCCTCACTATTAGCAACTTGTAAGACATGTGCTATTTTGCCAATTTTGGGTCTGCAGTGACCCCTTGTGGACATTGTGAGATATTGCTTGTGTTGAGTAGATGATGTGTTGTGATTGTTTTCCTACTAATCTATGACTCTACTAATTATAAAATTGCCCATTTCTGTTTCCAGAAAACCATGTTTATAGTCACACGTGCTGTTTACTATAAAACAAGAAGTTCAAGTTTGGCTGCACCGAATTCAGATTAAGCCTCACAAACATTTTCATGTAAACAAATCTTTTGTGGGACTTAATTAAAGACAATTAACAAACTCCTGGACTGCTGCAGTCTTTCTCTTTTCTTTCGGAAAAGACCAAAGCAGACCCCTGGACGGGGGTCAGCCAGCAGACACAGTGCAGAAGCCCCAGAGGGCCCCGGCGACGTGCCCGCAGGCTCCACCTGCAGCTAGCTATGCCAGAGCAGACCACGCACCAGGGCCAGAGTCCTGAGACTCAAGGGTGCCTCACACACCCCAGCAGGGGCCCCTACAGAGTAAAGGGGGCAAAGTCAAGGAGCCAAGTTAAACACTCAGGATCCTGATCTCCATGGATGGAAAACAGAGAAATTTAATCAAGTGGAAGATCTTTCAGACTCATTGATCCAGCTCATTCTTTGGATATAATCAGAACTATTAATCAGCATCATTTTGTATTTCTTTCGGAAAATCAGACAAACACAAAAACATTATTATATTTTGAAAAATACTGACAGCCACCAGTGCTCCCCTCAGCCTCCCAGTAGATGCACCTGTGGTATAAACGTCAAAATCCTGCATCACCGGTGATCAGGTGCACCTGTGCTGTGTTTAGTGCGGAGAAACGGAGCTCAGAGGGCTGAATGAGCTCGGCTCATACCGGAAACAGCGCAGACACGAGGCTACTTTAGCATGGTTAGCTAGCTAGCATTAAATCTGCATTTCCAACACTGTGGCCGTTTATCAATATGCGTACTTGTGCGTACTTGCGTTCTCGTGTACTCGTGATACGTCATCAGTCAGAGACCAAGTACTGTTCCAATTCGAAGTACGCATCAAGCCGAGAACGCGGGGATTCTGGGAAGATGGCGGAGTGAGCAGTTCAACTTGAGTGGGCTCCGAGGCTTTTCTTGAAAATAACCTCCTTTATGTCATGACCGCAATCAAGTAAGCCAGAATTAGAAACAGAATAGTTATACTTCATCTCTAAGACTCAAAAATTTCCTCCCGCTGTTTCTCTCCATCATTTTTGGCCACCTTCTCCGAAGCTACGAAATGGCTAACATTAACAAAGATCATGGCTATCACCTAGCGGCTCTTCGGCAGGCGTGCGACGAAGAAGATACTGAATGGATGGAACAGCAGCATGACTTACCACAAGACAAACCGCAAACTGATCGTCACCACACACTGGTTAAAAGTCCAAATCCTAAAAAAATGAAGGCTATCGAATCGCAGACGCAAAACGAAGTTTCAAACACAGTTCTCCTCAACGCTATCCAAAAGTTGGTGTTAAGAGATTTTGGGGTTTTTACTATGTTATGCTTAAAAGTACGTTTCATTATCTAAATGTGTTTGCTCTTTTCAGTATTCAGCTTAACCTCTGCAACTCTGTGCAGACTCCTAAATGGGGAAGTTACACAGGAAGCCTGCAGTCCTATTTTCTCTCTTCCTGTATGTGCACTCTGAATAAAGACTCTTCCTTTTTACTGCGGCGGTGCGAGTCTCTCTGAGTCTCCCCGTGTACACGTTAACCTGTCTGAGTGTTTTATTCCGACCTGGGTTGCAATTCAGGAAAACTCCTGACATTTCTTGGTCCTTGGAGCCGGATGGGACACAGCACTTTTGTGTGACCCCACAGGAAAGCCTCATCGAGCCCTGACGTCGTGAGAAGCCCGCGCTGAAGTCTGTCGACAGCTCCTGTCCAGGTACAGGATAAAGTCCAGAGACGTGAATTCGGGTTCTGGCCAGCGTTCTTATAAGTGGTCCACGGCGGTGGGGGTCGATGAGGTAAACCTGAGAGACCGGCAGCAACCAGGTGAATATTAACACTCAGACACCTCGCGTAAAACGTTTAGGCTCGCCCAGAGGGCTGGTAGCATTCCTAAAAGTAAAGGCTCGCCTGAAAAAGGGCTGGAAGCATTTTTAGGTGGATTTCTAAAAGTAAAGGCTCGCCTGAAAAAGGGCTGGAAGCATTTTTAGATAAACCTCGTCCATAAAACGTAGTACGCGTTGAAAAGGTGTTGTCGTTGTTTTATTTTTGTTGGTGGAATAAGTTGATTTTACAGCACAATAAGGAGGCTGAACTATTCCACTATTTTGTTTGCTGTTGGCCACCCAAGTACTGGTGAAAAGAGAGAAACAGGTCGTGTTTTATCACGTAAAGATGACACCGCTTTCAAGAATAGCTTGAAAGTAGAAGGCCGTGTCAACTACCACTCTCTATTCTCGTGCCAGAGAAGGTGCCGCAGTTGTGTAGTTGTAAAGTATTTAAATTAAAAGGATTAAAATGGGTAATGAAGCTTCAAAACTCACTGCTGACGAGCAGTGGTTAGAGAAAAAATGTCCAGGTGCCGGACAAATTAGTGCATATAGATGGAGAAATCCAAAGAAAACCTAAATGTCCCACGTGGGAGGGAAAATGCATTGACAAATTTAAATACTGAAAAGGAAGCTAAAAAGAAAACAAAGAGTACACAAGAGTTGTAATATTTTAAAGCATGGAAAGTGGAATGAAGTGGAATAAACAAAAGGTTAAATTAGGGTTAACTTAACTTAAAGTAGAGCTTATCTAGTGATAAGCATGATAATAGGAGATAATAGGAAGGTTAACAACCTGTAAACTGGTATTAACAATGAAACATAGTTGGCATGACGACCGTGCCTAGAATGAATAGAATGCATGAAACCAGATAATTCACATGAAAATATATCAAATAAAAAAAAGAGAGATGCATAAGGTATATTACGGCTGTGTCATTGTTCAGCCAAGGAAAAGCAAATGTCTCCAGCTTGGGAAGGTGTGAAGCTGCAGATTCACACAGACCCGTGATGGATACATAATAAAATATAAACTAATATAGTGTATTGTGATATACTATTGCTGTTATAAAAAAGGAAAAACAATACAATGATAACATTAATAATGACATACTATTAATAAGAAGGGGCACCTCAGTCAGTTATGATGTGAGGTGGAAGATTGTTAAAAGTAGTCTGAGTCAAGCTTAAGGTTTGCTCAAACTCAGTACAATGATATATGAGATGAAGGAAATAAGGAAATAACTACACTAATCAGGTGCATAGAGACACTTGACCTGCTTGTAAACCTGTCATCTTAGATGAGACTTTGTTAAGATGAAGACCTATACTAACAACTAATGAGAAGCTGAATTAAATATGTGGACACTACCAAGCTAATGAGGAGCGGTGACGCGCATGGAGATGCTGGTTTTGCTCACTACAATTGTAGTTAGAGTTTGAATACATTACTGTGGATGTACAGTGAGTGACCTCTATATATCTAGAAAAGCATGTCTGAAATACTCGTATGAAAGCATATTTTGAGTGATTCTAACTGTGTGAATGCTGTGAGTAGTAGGTTTTGAGTGATTGGGTGTGATTTGTACAAAAATAATAAAACATAAGTAATACTAACACTACAAAGGTTCATAGTAGAGTGAGTGAACAAGTGGAAGTTTGAGTGTGTGTGATGATACCTGATGTCTGAAAGGGCTCCATTCAGGAGTGTGAGCGTGACATAAAGGTGTATTGGTTTTAGATCAAGATTTAGCAGAATTAAAGAGGGTTTATAGACTATGAATACAAAGAGAAACAAAAGAGTTCGATTAGTCTGCAGAAACAGGAAATATGTATATAAATATATATGTGTGCCTGTAGTGTGTCAAGACAGCTCACAGAGAGAAACAGAACTCTATGAATAGACTCTATGAATAGAATGAATAGACAACACATAGTCAAATTGTTATATGTGAAATTATTTTTGGAAAGGGTCAGAAGAGATAATTTGAACTTAGAACTCAGTGATATGATGCATGAATTAAACCTTATGGCAATAAACACTTGCAATGAAGAAAGCAGCTTACACTCAATTAATATGAACACAAAGCCTTAGGCCATAGGCAATTTGTTTTGTTTTTGTTTGTTTGCTGATGCCTAGTTTTAGAGCTGTGAGCTATGAACTGTAAGCAATGCAAGGTTTTTCCTACCTCAGAAGTTCGACACATGCCAGACAACTTTCCTATGTAGGCATTTTGCTCACACTGTCACACATTAGAATTGCTGTATGCTGTGTCACGCGCTGACCTTCACAGCACCCCACAGGCTGTGATAGCGAACCAATACTACCAAAGTCCCTACACATATCAGCAGCATTATTGTCAACAGGAGGGGGGGTAGGAGTGGTAGATAAAATTTCGGAAATTTGTCGGAACATGCATGATTTGCCAAAAACATAATGCACATAATGCACACCACCTCATCCTTTTCATACAATCCACATGAGTTTTATTGAGCTAAATGAAAGCCAAGGCTCAGAATACGCTCTAGTGATCATAGACGTGATCTCAAAAGCAGACGCCATCTCAGTAGCAAAATGTTTGTGCAACCATTTTATTTCAATATGTGGCATCCCCACTCTGATAAGATCAGACAATGGGACACATATTGTTAATGAAGTAATCAGTAAGGTCTCTGAAGCACTAGGAAATAAAACAGAGACTGAGAAAATGCATGGAAGAAACAGGGAGACCATGGCCTGAGTGTATAGGCCTGGTAAAAATGTGGATGTGATTGACACAAAGTTCTCAGAAACTCACACCTTTTGAAATCATTCACGGTAGACTATTTCCACTACCAATCACAAGTGAGCCTATAGATAAGTCAATAAGAAAAACTACACTAGCCGAATGGATGACTAAATTACTTGAAAATAAAGAGATTGTTCTAAACAACTCTCCAGTATCTTGCAGGTTGAAACCAGGTGATTGGATCCTGATCAAAGTACTCCAAAGGAAAAATTGGAGTTCACCAAGGTGGGAAGGTCCTTATCAAGTGCTACTCACCACACCTACTGCCTGCAAAATAGCAGAAAGACCGTCCTGGATCCATCAAAGCCACTGCAAAAAAGTGAGTGACAACATAGACTAAGAGACGCCGACGCCCCTGCCTGTAGGTGATCTAGGAAGGTGGAGAGAGGGCTGTTTGGGTAGAATCCCGCCCTGTTCTTCTCGCCCCTAGTCTACTCACCTATAGGACTTGGTGCGTCTGGTCATCATGAAGACGCTCGTCCTCCTAGTGGCTAATATTGCACTCCTGGTGAGTTTATTAACACTCACCCGAAAGAAAGAAGATGGACACATGACAACTCACATCTTCGTGACATGACACAAGACCACATTCACCCATGGATGAACAACGCCTGGTATCGATATATACATGACAGCACACCCAGACAAGACTGCTATGTTTGCTCCTATATGCCCCCAACGGCACGGTACGCCACCTTGTACGCGAAGGCAATGGACATAATTCAGGCAAAGTGTGCCGGAAGCTACGCCAGCCTTGGGTATCAATTCCAGGGAATCGTGGTCAACCATGAGGACCTCTCCAAATAGAACTACGAAACGGCACATGTGACGAATGGTTCTGGGTTGACCTGAATGTGAAGCACAGAAGTAAGGCTAAATCATTCCCAGTCTTTCTTGAAAACAATGAGAATTAGAGCCACAGCCCATGCTACCGCCAAGAGAACGGATCCACGCCAATGGGAAACACCACCAACTGCAAAGCAGTACAGACACACGTGAAGAGCAGCTACATCTCAAATGGCACCTTCTGGGTGCAAGGGATGGCCTGGGATATCCTTCCTGGGAACTGGACAGGTCAGTGCGCTCCCATTTTCATATCTGACCACACTTTCAAGATGACCATGGACGCCACGTCAACTTCAACGTCAACAACAAGGAAAAGACGAAGCACCCCAGACCTCAAGCAGCATGATTCCATATGGGGTTCCGATGTCCCAGAGGAATTTAAACTTTGGACTGAAAGACAAAAGGTTCTGTATGCTTCATGTGAATTCAACGACGAATGGGATCAGGAGATTGATGCTCTGTGCATTGCAGTAATGCACCACAGGGGTAGCACTGGACATAATTCTCGCCGAGAAAGGAGAATTCTCTTTAGCAACACATGTTGCACATACATTCCAGATAATGTGCACTCACCGAACATGACTGATGCTCTGAAAACACTCAGACAACTTCTGGATGCACAACAACGAGACTATGCCGCAAACACAGAAGACTGGCTTACGTGGCTTTTAAGCGGCTCTTGGAAGTCCCTGCTGTTTTTGTTGGTGTTATAATACTGTTATTCTGCTTCAATTCATGCTTACATCACCCTGTCACAGAATGAAGAAGATGATAATGAGATAGACACTTGGATATAACATATTCACGAAACCCACCGTTTTATGATGTTTACAAGTGGCCATAGACTGATACAATAAGCTATGAACTGTACATATACATATGTACAACAGGAGGGAATGTTAAGAGATTTTGGGGTTTTTACTATGTTATGCTTAAAAGTACGTTTCATTATCTAAATGTGTTTGCTCTTTTCAGTATTCAGCTTAACCTCTGCAACTCTGTGCAGACTCCTAAATGGGGAAGTTACACAGGAAGCCTGCAGTCCTATTTTCTCTCTTCCTGTATGTGCACTCTGTATAAAGACTCTTCCTTTTTACTGTGGCGGTGCGAGTCTCCCTGAGTCTCCCCGTGTACACGTTAACCTGTCTGAGCGTTTTATTCCGACCTGGGTTGCAATTCAGGAAAACTCCTGACAGTTGGTATGTAAATTCGACACCCGAAGTGAGCATTTAAAGAGTTATGAATTCCAGTTGCAAGAAAACACCGACGCTGTACGAAAAGTAAAGGAGTCCGTGGATGCTAATACGGAAGCTGTTAAATATTTGGTGGAGGATGTGAAACGTATTAAAACGCAGATGGCGACGCTGAAAAAAGAGAACGAGGCTCTTCGTGAAATGTGTCTGGAGCATGCTAGAAACAAATGGAGATGGTCTTTGCTGCTAACTGGGGTTCCCGAAAAGGAGGGTGAAAACACAAGAGAAGAAATAATCAGAATTCTGACCAAGATAATTCCTGCAAACGCCAAGCAGCTGTACAACACAGTAGATACAGTGCATCGGCTGGGGCAGAAGGGACGAGTCGGTGACAAACCCAGGTTGATCGTCATACAGTTTGCCATGAGAACTGTTCGAGACCTAGTGTGGAAGATGTCCAAGGAGGCGAAGTTCTGCAAGGAGATGAAGATTCGGTTCAGAGAGGACTTTTGTAAGGAAGACAGAGAAGCCCGCAAACATCTGTGGCCGAGGGTGGAGGAGGCAAGGAGCAGAGGGCTCAAAGCTTTCCTAAAGGAAGGATATGCTGTCATCGATGGTCGTCAAATCAAAGAATGAAAGAACTTTATAACGACTTAGATAAGGTATAACTGTTCAACTACATTTAAGCAGGTAACTTGCTCAGTGGTCCTTAAATATGACTGAGTCTATTAGTTCAAAGGAGGTAAAACGTTCTATTGCCCTACTCTAGTTATTAAAGCACTCTCAAGCTATATTCAATGGTTCTTTCAATATTTTCTTTAAATGTTCGAGGTTTAAGAAATAACATAAAGCGTAAAGCAATTTTTCTTTTTTGTAAGGAACAGCCTAACACTAATTGTTTTTTATTTCAAGAGACACACAGTAGTGAAGATGATCATATATTTTGGAGAAAGCAGTGGGGAAGCGGTGATATTTATTTATCTCATGGTACCTCTCATTCAGCAGGAGTGGCTATTTTTCTACATCGTTTTAATGGAAGAGTTATTGATCATAAAGGTGATAAGGAAGGTCATTGGTTAATGGTTAACATAGAGTTGGATGATACTAAGTACATTTTAGTAAATGTTTATGGGTTCAACAATAGAGCCAAAAACCGGAAATTAATTTCTGATTTGGAAAAAATGAATGGAATGGAAGATCATCTATTCAATTGAAAAGGTTGTTGTTGCAGGTGACTTTAATATGGTACCAGATGAAAAACAGGATAGATTTCCTACTAAATATAACTCTCCTCATTTTAACCAAACAATAATGGATTTCTCCTGCACCCTCAACCTAATCGATATCTGGCGTAAGTTAAACCCAGACAAATTGCATTACACCTGGAGTAATTCTGAACACTCTCAACGCTCAAGACTAGATTATTGCTTAATAACTGGTAGTCTTTTCCCCCTGTCATCCAACTGTAAGATTCTTCATTCCCCTGTAACTGACCATTGTGCCATAACACTTTCAATCTCCCCGGATAATAGATCATCAGAACCGAAGAATTCTCACTGGAAGTTTAACAGTAACCTCTTAAGAAGCTTATTTTTCTGTATAAAAATTAAATCCTTAATAGGAGAGGTAAAAGCAATGGAGGATTTTTCTTCTACTAGTAAATGGGAATGGTTCAAGTTTAATGTCAAAAAAATTGCCAGTCAAGAAGGAAAATTAATGGCTATGAAAAGGAGACAGAAACAGGCTGAAATTACCGCAAAAATAAGTTCATTGTGCAATTTATCACATCTGACAGAGGAAAATTCTATAGAACTAAACCAGCTGCAGTACAAACTTGATGAACTTTACATAGACAAAGCAAAAGGTGCCTTCATTCGTTCAAGGGCTAAATGGATTGAGGAGGGGGAAAAGAATTCTACTTATTTCTGGAGAAAACTAGACAAACAAAAAAAACTAGAAAAATTTGCATTTCCTATGAAAATGCAGTGTGGATGCTTAAAGCTGAAGCTGTATGCAAAAACTAGCTGAAAAAGCTGAAAAGTTGCAGAAATTGTAAAAACTTTGCAGAAGCAAAGGAACTTTGCTAAAACATAATACTTGGCAGAAATACAATAGCATAGCAGAACTTAGCAGAAATATTGTAACTTACCAGAAACATGATAACTTCTCAAAAATACAAGAATTTAGGAGAAATAGTATAAGATAACAGAAAGAATATATTTAGCCAAAAATACTTAAGCATTACAGAAATACTATGATTTAGAAAAATAGTACAACAGAGCAGAAATACTGTGATTTACCAGAGACACTGTGATGAACTATGAATATTGTAATTTTAAATCAATACTATGTTTCAGCACAAATACTCTGGTTTAGCACAAATATTATAACAGCAGAAATACAATTATATAGGAGAAGTGCTATATTTAGAAAGAAAAATATAATATAGTAGAAATAGTATGATTTAGCAGAAATACTACAATATAGCATAATAACAATGATTTAGAACAAATACTATGATTGAGCAGAATAGTAATAACTTAAGTGAAAATACTGGAAAAGTAAGATGACAAGCTGAAAAAAAACACGGAACATGGTTAAGTTCCCTCAAAACTAATTGTTGTTCAACTGTGAAAAAAAAATAAAGAAATAAAAATAAATTTAAAAAACAAGAAGGATCAGCCAACAGATACACACAAAATCAAATATGTATACACAAATGCACAGAGAGAGAGACACACGGAGGGTCTATGCCAGTCAACCAGTCTGAATATATTATATTTTTTTCCAACAATGAGATGCTACCCTAAAGAGGGTCTCTCTCTCTCCCTCTCATGCACACACACACACACACACACACACACACACACAGGGAGAGAGAAGCATGTTTTCAGTCAAGCAGCCTGGGAGCTGCTAAATTTGAATCCACAGAGGCTGTGTACTTTTTCCCGCCAAACCAGGTGCACACACGCAGCACAGAGACAGGATTTTTGCAGTCTATTTCTCATAGTGAGGATTCCCCTCAAACAAATGACCATAATTCCCTAACTGTATTGGCCAGAACAGTCATTCTTACACCGTTTTGTTCAGAAGAGATGGGGGAATCGTCAAGTGTTGACAATTTATCATTAAAATATGAATTTTTAGAGATGTATGACATCGATGACTTGTTGGCTTAGAAGCCACGAAGGCCCCAATATGCAAATTTGAATGCCTCAGCCCACATATATGATTGGCTGGCTGGGAAGCCATCCAGGCCCTGATTTGTAAATTTGAATGTCTCATCCCTAAGATATGATTGGCTGGCTGGGAAGCCGTGCAGGCCCTGATATGTAAATTTGAATGCCTCAGTCCTCACAGAGGATTGGCTGCCTGGGGACCTGGCAGAAATATTTAGAAATACTATGATTAAGCATAAATACTACATTTAGCAGAAATACTACATTAAGCACAAATCCTATAATAAGCAGAAATACTATATTAAGCAATATAAATATCCTATAAAAATCCTATAAAAAGCAAAAATACTGTACTATGATTTGGTAGAAAAACTATAGTTAATCAGAAATACTATATTTAGCACAAATCTTATAAAACAGCAGAAATGCTATGATTTAGCACAATAGTAATAACTTAAACAGAAAAATTGGAAAAGCAAAATGGACAGCTGAAAAAATGCTGAACATGCTAAGGGTCCCTCAAATATGCTTGTTAAATGAAAAAAAATCAGCAAAAAAATATAAAACAGCCACACAATCACAAATATGGACACATATGGAAACACACATGAACAGAGAGACACACACACAAGATCCAATTCAGTCAACCAGTCTAAATATATTGAATTTGAATCTTACAATGAGATCATCCCATAAAAAGGCTTTCTCTCTCTCTCTCTCTCTCTCTCCCTCTCCCTCTCTCTCACTGTCACACATACACAGACACACACACACACAACCCCGTTCAGCTATCTTAGTGAGGACCCTCATTGACATAATGCTTTCCTTGGCCCCTTACCCTAACCCTAACCATTAAAAATGAATGCCTAACCCTAACCCTTACCCTAAACCTAACCATAACCTAATTGTAACCCTGACACTAAAACCCCATTTTGAGCCTCAAAAATGCCTTTAAATGCCTTCAAAAATGTGAGGACCGGGTTGTGTGTCCTCACAAGTGACTGCTGGTTCTCACAAGTATAGTAGAATGCAGATTTCGGTCCTCACAAAGATGGCTAGACAGGAACACACACACACACACACACACACACAAGATCCAATTCAGTCAAACAGTCTAAATATATTGAATTTAAATCTTACAATGAGATCATCCCATAAAAAGGCTCTCTCTCTCTCTCTCTCTCTGTCACACACACACACACACACACACACACACACACACACACACACAAGATCCAATTCAGTCAACCTGTCTAAATATATTGAATTTTAAATCTTACAATGAGATCATCCCATAAAAAGGCTCTCTCTCTCTCTCTCTCTCTCTCTCTCTCCCCCCCCTCTCTCTCTCTCCCTCTCTCTGTGTCACACACACACACACACACACACACACACACACACACAGGGAGAGAGAAGTAAGTTTCTAGCTCAGTCAAGCAGCCTGGGAGCTGCTAAATTTGAATCCACCAATCAGAGAGCCTGTGCACTTTTTCCTGCCAAAACAGGTGCACGCAGCAGAGAGACACAGGATTTTTGCAGTCTATTTCTCATAATGACAACTCCCCTCAAACAAATGACCATAATTTCCTAACTGTAGGGGCTAGAATGGTCATTCTTACACTGTTTTGTTCAGAAGAGATGGGGGAATCTTAAAGTGTTGACAATTTATCATTAAAATATGAATTATTAAAGATATTTGACTTCAAATGCATCATAACTGAGTAGAGCAAAGCAAAAACTGCCTTGACTTGCCCTCAAACAACACTTTCTAACTCTAAATCTATTTGGAGTATCAATATCATTATTTCACCGTAAGAGACAGCAGGCTTTGGTGAACAATCATGGAAATTTTCAGGTCTCTGTGGAAATCCATTAAAAAGATATGACGAGAGAAAAAAGTGGTTCATTTCCAGAGTTTGAAATCTGAAGAAATCTGAGCGAAGGACGAATTTCCTACCCTCAAACAAGTCTAACTCATTTCAGAACGGTAATAGGTGAGAAAATAATTCTTGAATTGTGAGCGTCAGGAGTGTCTGAAGATATACTGGGACAAGCCTTATGTCTTAACTGTGCTTCGTTAAGGAGATATGACGATTCGAATATGCCTCTCATTACAGAAATCCAGCGGTGATTTTGAACAAGCTCTCCATTGACTTTCTATGGAGAGTTTTGCGACTTTGTGTTGGTCTGAGGAGATTTGCCAAAATTCTAAATATCCCACAACAATGATAGTGACATTTTCGGAAAGCCAGCAAAAATACCTACGTTTTGATGTATAATTTGTGGAAGTTGAGTGAAATTTGAGCAAGTAGCAAGAAGTTGTTCGGACATGAAGAGAAGACTGCAAAACCTTCAGTGGCACACTGGAAGCCAAGTGCATAGCAACCATAACAACGCATGTATTTTGTGAAAAATCACAAAGATGAAACTGAAAACTTAAAGAGGGATAAGATGAAAACGGTAACAGATATGAAAAAGCTGATTTATACCTGAATAGCCCAATAATTTGTGAACATTAGCAGAAATAGCAGAATAGTTTAAAATTTGAACGGTGAAAATCGGCTGAAAATTGTGGAAGTAGTTAAGTGCCAAAAAGTGTACGGAGAAACTAGAATAAAGTAGAATAAAGAACTAGAAAAATCTGCATTTCCTGCGAAAATGCAGTGTGGATGCTTTAAAGCTGAAGCTCTCTGCTGAAACTAGCTGAAAAAACTGAAAAGTTGCAGAAATTGTAAAAACTTTGCAGAAGCAAAGGAACTTTGCTAAAATGTAGTAACTTAGCGGAACTGTAATATCCTAGAGGAAACATAATACTTGGCAGAAATACAATAGCATAGCAGAACTTAGCAGAAATATTGTAACTTACCAGAAACATGATAATTTCTCAAAAATACAAGAATTTAGGAGAAATAGTATAAAATAACAGAAAGAATATATTTAGCCAAACATTCTTAAACATTACAGAAATACTATGATTTAGAAAAACAGTACAACATAGCAGAAATGCTGTGATTTACCAGAGACACTGTAATATACTATCAATATTGTAATTTTATATAAATACTATGTTTTAGCAAAAATACTCCAGTTTAGCACAAATATTATAATATAGCAGAAACACTATTCTATAGCAGAAATGCTATATTTAGAAAGAAAAATATAATATAGTAGAAATACTATGATTTAGCAGAAATCTTACAATATAGCTTAATAACAATGATTTAGAACAGATACTATGATTGAGCAGAATAGTAATAACTTAAGTGAAAATATTGGAAAGGTAAAATGATAAGCTGAATAAAAAGGAACATGATTAAGTTCGCTCAAAACTAATTTTTGTTCACCTGTGAAAAAATAAAATAAAAATACATTTAGAAAAAAAAAATAAGAGCAGCCAAGAGATACACAAAATCAAATATGGATACACAAATCACCAAATACACAGAAAATCAAATATGGATACACAAATGTACAGAGAGAGACACACACACAGGGTCTATGCCAGTCAACCAGTCTGAATATATTATTTTTTTATCCACCAATGAGATGCTGCCCTAAAAAAGGTCTTTGCGTCTCTCTCTCTCTCTCTCTCTCTCTCTCTCACACACACACACACACACACACACACACACACACACACACACACACACACAGCAGCAGCAGCAAGTGAACAGGGGCTGTTAACAACATGTTTCTAGGTTAGAAAAACAGCTGTGAGCTTCTCAATTTGAATCCACCAATCAGAGAGGCTGTGTGCTTTTTCCCGCCAAAACTGGTGCACCAAGTGCAGGCTTTTACACATGCAACACAGAGAGAGACAGGATTTTTGCAGTCTATTTCTCATAGTCAGGATTCCCCTCAAACAAACAGCCATAAATTCCTAACCGTAGGGGCTAAAACAGTCATTCTTACACCGTTTTGTTCAGAAGACATGGGGGAATCTTGAAATGTTGACCATTTAAAATACAAATATGAAATATTAAAGATATATGACATAGATGATTGGTTGGTTTAGAAGCCATGAAGGCCCCAATATGCAAATTTGAATGTGCCAGGCCTCAGATATGATTGGCTGGCTGTGAAGCCATGAAAGCAACAATATGCAAATTTGAATGTGCAAGCCTTCAGATATGATTGGTTGTCTTACAAGCCATATAAAAAGCAGTAAAACTGTACTATGATTTGGTAGAAAAACTATAATTAATCAAAAATACTATATTTGGCAGAAATACTATTTTTTAGCAGAAACACTATATTTAGCACAAATCTTATAAAATGGCAGAAATACTATATTAAGTACAAATCCTATAAAATGGCAGAAATAGTATGATTACTGAAAGAAAAATAAATACTGAAAAGCAGCAGAAATGCTATGACTTAGCACAATAGTAATATCTTAAATAGAAAAATTTGAAAAGCAAAATGGACCGCTGAAAAAATCCTGAACATGCTAAGGGTCCCTCAAATGTAATTGTGAAACGAAAAAAAATCAGCAAAAAAAGTATAACAGTCACACAATCACAAATATGTACACATATGGAAACACACATGTACAGAGAGGCACACACAGGATCAAATTCAGTCAACCAGTCTAAATATATTGAATTTAAATCATACAATAAGATGCTCCCATAAAAACTCTCTCTCGCCCTCTCTTTCTCTCTCTGTCTGTCACACACACACACACACACACACACACACACACACACACACACACACAGCATCAGCATCAGCAAGTGAACAGGCGCTGTTAACAGCATGTTTCTAGGTCAGTCAAACAGCTGTGAGCTTCTCAATTTGAATCCACCAATCAGAGAGGCTGTGTGCTTTTTCCCGCCAAAACTGGTGCACCAAGTGCAGGCTTTTACAGCACAGAGAGAGACAGGATTTTTGCAGTCTATTTCTCATAGTGAGCACTCCCCTCAAACAAACAGCCATAAATTCCTAACCGTAGGGGCTAAAATGGTCATTCTTACACCGTTTTGTTCAGAAGAGATGGGAGAATCTTGAAATGTTGACCATTTAAAATAAAAATATGAAATATTATAGATATATGACATAGATGATTGGTTATCTAAGAAGCCACGTGGGGCCCCAGTATGCAAATTTGAATGTGTCAGTCCTCAGGTATTATTGGCTGGTTGGGAAGTCGTGCATGCCCTGAAATGTAAATTTGAATATTACTCTCCTCACAAAGGATTAAATGTTTTAGCACAAATACTATAAAATGGCAGAAATACTATGATTAAAGACAAATACTATATTAAGTACAAATCCTGTAAAAAAAAAAAAAACCCAGAAATACTGTACTATGTTTTAGCAGAAACACTATATTTAGCACAAATCGTATGAAATAGCAGAAATAGTATGATTTAGCAGAAATGATGTATTTATATGGGCAGAAATCTGTGCCATCAGAAACTGAATTTGAATAAGTTAAATTTGAATTTGAATTACTCGGATTGAATCTGAATTGTAACTTGAATGAAAGCTTTTGAAAACTGAATTTGAATTAGTCTAATTTGAAATTGAATTTATGGTTTGAAAATGAATTGATTTGCTTTGAAACTGCATTTTATCCTTTAAAAATTCAGCTCTCGAATAATTTCAGATTCACTTCTCACCATTCAGTTTCAGTTCTACAATTCAATTTCAGTTCCAAAATTCAGTTTTTTGGGACTTACATCTGGTTCCGGTTCAAGCGCAGATTAATAGAACTACAGACTGATAGCGTTACTGACGGAATCTACAGCGTCTTGAGCTGAATTAAGACTTCAGAAGTCATTCGTCATGTCGAATGACCAGCGGATAAACTCTCAGGTTGGTAATAAATGTATTACATGTATAAGAACAAGCGTCATGTTAACAATTGATAGCCGTACAGTAACTTTTATGCTTATTGTAGCTGCTAGCTAAAAATGCTAATTTAGCGTAGTTTGCCCTGAATTCAGCTTTGACAAACAAATATGATCGACTGTTTCTAGTAGAATTCCAAAGTTGTCATCTTGTACCCTGTCAGAGCCCTGTATGCTTGCAGAGACCCCTACAGTAGGGAAACATGCAAAACGCTGTCCAAACCTTTGTATTTTAGCTTTATTTATGTCTTACACAGCATCCCAACTCTTTAGCGAACTTAATAACTTTAGCTAAAGTGAATAGTTCATCTAATTCATTAGTGCAGCAGTCAATTGTAGTCATATGCTTTTATGAGTGTGATGTGATTAGTGGTAGATCCTGTGTTTGTGTATCAGAGCCAATGAGCAGTCACTGAACCAGCAGCACACATGCTTCATTCCAGCTTAAGTGGGAAGTCAGATTTCCAGCTTGGAAAACCAGAGAAGCTCCACCAGCCTGGACTTCAAGATGGTGACAGCGTAGTAAAACCTTACAGAAGGATCTTTGTTGGTTCTTGGAAGAAGTTTCTGCTCTCGTGTGATACCTGGAGAGTCTCAGGTATGTTACTCCTACAGGGGCTGTCACCTTGGAGGTGGTGCTGAGGGTTATTGACTACTGATCATTTTATGAAATCCTTTCAACGACTGGTGGACATTACAGGCCTCCAGTTGGACCCCCTGCAGTTTGCCTACGAGGCAAACAGGTCGGTGGATGATGCAGTGAACATGGGGCTGCATTACATCCTGCAACACCTCGACCGCCCGGGGTTATGCCAGGGTCCTGTTTGTGGACTTTAGTTCGGCTTTTAACACCATCGTGCCTGAACTTCTGTCCTCCAAACTCTCCCAGCTCAGCGTGTCACCAGCTACCTGTCAGTGGATCACGAGCTTCCTGACAGACAGGAAGCAGCAAGTGAGGCTGGGGGAGATCACCTCTGAAACTCTGTCCCTCAGTATTGGTGCCCCTCAAGGATGTGTCCTCTCAGCACCAATGTTCCCTCAAATATTTCATGTGTCTGAGCAAACACACAAACTCCCTGAGCGATCCCGTGGACCACTGTGAGCGACATCAGACGTGTGCACTGTGGTCACGCCAGCGTCAAATCCATCCAAGTTACATGGTTTATTAAAATAAACAAATTACAGCATTTACATTTATGTTAGACTAGTTTTAACTAGAAAAATTTGCATTTCCTGCGAAAATGCAGTGTGGATGCTTTAAAGCTGAAGCTGTATGCAAAACCCAGCTGAAAAAGCTGAAAAGTTGCAGAAATTGTAAAAACTTTGCAGAAGCAAAGGAACTTTGCTAAAATGGAATAACTTAGCAGAACTGCAATATCTTAGAGGAAACATAATACTTGGCAGAATACAATAGCATAGCAGAACTTAGCAGAAATATTGTAACTTACCAGAAACATGATAACTTCTCAAAAATACAAGAATTTAGGAGAAATAGTATAAGATAACAGAAAGAATATATTTAGCCAAAAATACTCAAGCATTACAGAAACACTATGATTTAGAAAAATAGTACAACAGAGCAGAAATACTGTGATTTACCAGAGACAGTGTGATGAACTATGAATATTGTAATTTTAAATCAATACTATGTTTTAGCACAAATACTATAATTTGACAGAAATACTATCATTTGGCAGAAATACTATGTTTCAGCACAAATACTCTGGTTTAGCACAAATATTATAACATAGCAGAAATATAATTACATAGCAGAAATGCTATATTTAGAAAGAAAAATATAATATAGTAGAAATAGTATGATTTAGCAGAAATACTACAATATAGCATAATAACAATGATTTAGAACAAATACTATGATTGAGCAGAATAGTAATAACTTAAGTGAAAATACTGGAAAAGTAAGATGACAAGCTGAAAAAAAAACGGAACATGGTTAAGTTCCCTCAAAACTAATTGTTGTTCACCTGTGAAAAAAAATAAAGAAATAAAAATAAATTTAAAAAACAAGAAGGAACAGCCAACAGATACACACAAAATCAAATATGTATACAAAAATCCACAGAGAGAGAGACGCACGGAGGGTCTATGCCAGTCAACCAGTCTGAATATATTGTATTTTTTTCCAACAATGAGATGCTGCCCTAAAGAGGGTCTCTCTCTCTCTCTCTCTCTCTCTCTCTCTCATGCACACACACACACACACACACACACACACACACACACAGGGAGAGAGAAGCATGTTTTCAGTCAGGCAGTCTGGGAGCTGCTAAATTTGAATCCACAGAGGCTGTGTACTTTTTCCCGCCAAAACAGGTGCACACACGCAGCACAGAGACAGGATTTTTGTAGTCTATTTCTCATAGTGAGGATTCCCCTCAAACAAATCACCATAAATTCCTAACTGTAGGGGCTAGAACCTCAGCCCACATATATGATTGGCTCGCTGGGAAGCCGTCCAGCCCCTGATTTGTAAATTTGAATGTCTCATCCCTCAGATATGATTGGCTGGCTGGGAAGCCGTGCAGGCCCTGATATGTAAATTTGAATGCCTCAGTCTCACAGAGGATTGGCTGCCTGGGACATGGCAGAAATATATAGAAATACTATGATTAAGCATAAATACTACATTTATCAGAAATACTATATTAAGCACAAATCCTATAATAAGCAGAAGTACTATATTAAGCAAAAATCCTATAAAAAGCAGAAATACTATATTAAGCAATATAAATATCCTATAAAAATCCTATAAAAAGCAAAAATACTGTACTATGATTTGGTAGAAAAACTATAGTTAATCAGAAATACTATATTTAGCACAAATCTTATAAAACAGCAGAAATGCTATGATTTAGCACAATAGTAATAACTTAAACAGAAAAATTGGAAAAGCAAAATGGACAGCTGAAAAAATGCTGAACATGCTGAGGGTCCCTCAAATATACTTGTTAAATGAAAAAAATCGGCAAAAAAAAAAAATATATATAACGGCCACACAATCATAAATATGGACACATATGGAAACACATGCACAGAGAGAGACACACACAAGATCCAATTCAGTCAACCAGTCTAAATATATTGAATTTGAATCTTACAATGAGATCATCCCATAAAAAGGCTTTCTCTCTCTCTCTCTCTCCCTCTCTCTCTCTGTCACACACACACACACACACACACACACACACACACACACAAGATCCAATTCAGTCAACCAGTCTAAATATATTGAATTTGAATCTTACAATGAGATCATCCCATAAAAAGGCTTTCTCTCTCTCTCTCTCTCTCTCTCTCTCTCTGTCACACACACACACACACACACACACACACACACACAAGATCCAATTCAGTCAACCAGTCTAAATATATTGAATTTAAATCTTACAATGAGATCATCCCATAAAAAGGCTTTCTCTCTCTCTCTCTCTCTCTCTCCCTCTCTCTCTGTCACACACACACACACACACACACACACACAAGATCCAATTCAGTCAACCAGTCTAAATATATTGAATTTGAATCTTACAATGAGATCATCCATAAAAAGGCTTTCTCTCTCTCTCTCTCTCCCTCTCTCTCTCTGTCACACACACACACACACACACACACACACACACACACACACAAGATCCAATTCAGTCAACCAGTCTAAATATATTGAATTTGAATCTTACAATGAGATCATCCCATAAAAGGCTTTCTCTCTCTCTCTCTCTCTCTCTCTCTGTCACACACACACACACACACACACACACACACACACAAGATCCAATTCAGTCAACCAGTCTAAATATATTGAATTTAAATCTTACAATGAGATCATCCCATAAAAAGGCTTTCTCTCTCTCTCTCGCTCTCTCTCTCTCTCTCTCTCTCTGTCACACACACACACACACACACACACACACACACACACAAGATCCAATTCAGTCAACCAGTCTAA